>NW_015387150.1:210084-227277 GCF_001527695.2 Protobothrops mucrosquamatus
CCTTCGAGACCGCCTTCTGCCACAGATTACCTCCCATCGGCCAGTACGCTCCCACAGGGTGGGTCTCCTCAGGGTGCCGTCGGCCAGACAGTGCCGGCTGGCGACCCCAAGGGGGAGGGCCTTCTCTGTGGGAGCTCCCACCCTCTGGAATGAGCTACCCCCAGAGATCAGGGTGATCCCTGATCTCCCTTCCTTCCGCTGCGCCCTCAAGACATGGCTATTCCAACAAGCGGGACTGGCCTAGGGTAATTTTTAAGAGGGGTTTTAGAGGGGTTTTTAATCATATTTTAATCAGACAATTTAAATATTTCATTTTAATTAATTTTAATTTTGTGATTGTTATCAGTGTTTTTAATTGATTGTCAGCCGCCCTGAGTCCGCAAGGAGAAGGGCGGGATATAAATTCGAATAATAATAATAATAATAATAATAATAATAATAATAATCTGATGGCTGCAATTAAACTTTACGGGGGAGGGGAGCTACCAGATAGGTAAGGTTTTATCACAGATGTAGACAAGGCTGTATTTTGGGGGCAGGTAAGGATCTCTTCATTATTAAATGCGTTCTTTAGAATAGCTTTGAGTTTCCCACCCATATATAAACAAGAGTGCTAAGTTGTCATTAGTTGTCACAGTTATAGTTAGTGGAAGCTATGAAGCAACAAAAAAGAGAATCATGTGAAAAACAAGGCAAAGCCAACTTCTTTGAAATGCTGATTAGCAAAGACTGAAATAAAACAAAACAATCTAAGAGTTAATAAATAAATAAATAAATATCAAAATATATAAAATCTGAAATAAGGCAATGTAGTTCATTCTATACTTTTAACAAGTATTTCTACAAGATGATATATAATAGTTTTAAATCTAGCTTTAAGATGAGGCTTGTTATGCAGACAAGCAAGAGCTTCAGGAATTGCACATTGCAACCAATTTAATTAACTGTTTAACATGAATAAGCGTTATATACTGTTTCTACACAGTATATAATTCTTAATTTATGTGGGTACGTATATGCTATAGACATGTACATACAATACTTTCCCTTTGGTGAAATTCAGATCTTACATTAGAGATATGTGCAAATGGGAACTTGTTGAAACTTCCAACTCTTTTCTTCACCCGATTTGCCTAAGTAGAGCTTGGAACAAAGTCTAACCTGAGAAACTTGTCATGAGATAAGATGATTTGTAAAACCTACTTTAAAGACAAATTTAATTACTTCTGACCAGCCCTCGAAGCTCAAACCATCACAGCAGCCCCACGATCATGTGATCATGATTTCCAACATTCCCTTGCTTCCCACAAGCAAAATCAATAGGAAAGCTGGCAGGAAGTCAGAAGCTGTGGACACATGAAGTTCTTGCTTAACAACCCCCACAATCCTCACTTAATGACAGCAACCAGGACTGCCAGAACTGCTGTTGCTACATAGGGCATGTGATACCACGCCATATCACTTAGCAACAGCAATTTCAGTCCCAAATGCTATAATTAACTGAGAATTACTTGTATGTGTAAACAAATAAAGTAACATCCTCTTATTGTTGGCTTACTGATTGCAACTATAGCTTAGTGGTGTGGTGCAAATTCATTTTGTGCTTTGTTTATAAACCATAAGGACAGATAGGTCAACAAATATATTTTGGCTTGGACTGTTCTATTTTTTAAGGCTCACTACAAAAATTATGTCTCAGTAAATCCTGGGAATCAGATGAAGCATCAGTAGCTAGCTTGCTTTTCTTCTGCTACTATTATCTGATGGCTAAATCAAATTATTCTTCCCACTCCCTATGATAAAGGGGATGGAGATGGGCAATCTTTTGGCTTGGAGATTTTGCTTTCTCAAGTTATATGACATGAATTTTAAAATGATGGGTATCCCCGTTATGACCATACATGGACCATAGCCTAGTCTAAATGACCTATATACAAATAATCACTTGGATGGATTACTTCAGTCCATTCTCCATGGGGCTATCTTTGAAGATATCAAGAAGCAGAATACAATGTGGAATACTTAAATAGGATCATTTAATGCCATGTAATCCCTAAAGCACCACTCTGAATGCTTGTGAGCTACTACAAATATAATTACAGTATATTACTGTAGTTTCTAAAACCATAAACAGCTTATTACTCAAGTTCTTAAAAGATCATCATAAGACTTGTGCATTAAGATCAGCTTGAGAGGCTTGCTGGTGGTCTTGAGGGGGGGGGAAGTGTTTCTTATTTGGTGGCCCGGAGTAGGGCTTTCTTAATGGCTGGTGCTCAATTTTAACAGGCTTCCAAGGCACATGTAGCTGGTTCAGAAAAGAATGGGAGATGAGTCCATTCATCCAGATATTTGTAAATAACAATTATTTCAGGACCAGATTACTTTTGGATTTTTTTTTTTTATTTTGCTTTTCTGATTTTACAAGATGAATTTCGGGAGGATGAGCTAACTATAGTTGAAGCAGTGTTTACCAATGACTAGTGTATCCAAAGTTTTAAAGACCTTCTTTTTTCCTGCAAGTTTCTTTGTTATTTTGTGTATTATAACCACAAAGTAATTTTATAACTGTACAAGTAGTTTTTTGTAGTTTTAGAATATGCTGATTTTAGATGCCATAACTGTCTACATACATCTTTATATCTCACCATGACATATTAAGAAATCACACACATGACAGATTAAGAAATCACACGCATGACAGATTAAGAAATCACACGCATGTGCTTTGCAAAAGTATTAAGGATTACCTTTCCTGGATGGTTTTATGAATGCATAGTCTTTTGCACCACATAAAAAGAGTGAGTGTAGTTTCTTCATGGTTTGGCTTGAAATTCTGTTTAGACAAAGTGGAATACAATGCTTTCATATGTTTTTTTCTTTTTCATTTAGGCGCTGAACCACAATTTACAATCTAAACTGTACTCAGTTGCTAATGCTCAATACATTGCACACTGATATAATCCTGCCCCTATGTTTGATTTAGTAATGTTGGCAAACATGCAGTGGCTAGATTTACACAACACACAAAGCCAAAACTTGCAAAACAATTAGGATTACGCACAATACCCCAACTAATAGGGCTCAGCATGTTGTATGAATATATTAAAAGTATTGGGGCAAAGATCTTTAAACTGAGAAGCTATTTCGAATCAAATAGTGGATACATTTTCTGTTGCAGTGCACCCTCAATGGGAATCATTTTTTCCTGAGATTCAGATTGTTCCAATTTGCTGACTTTTTGTAAGGTTGTAAAAACCTGAAACTTCCCCCAAGCATTGGGCCTAAATAATAGGCAACCCTATTTTGTGTTGGTATCTGTTGGGTTTTATACCATGCAGTATGTTTGTTTTAATTAGTTTTAATCAATATGTTACTATATTTGTTGTTAGTCGCCCACGGTATATGCCATATAAATCTATATTATGAAGAAATATCTACTAATAAATATAACTGTTCTCATGTTCAGCATGGTTAAGCCATTTTTGGCAAGCTGGACAGCTATACAATTTTGATAAATAAATAAAAAAGCATGCCTCCTCAATCATAAACAGTGTAACGGACTATAACTTAAGGGTTCAACAGATTTTATCTCAAGATCTCAACAGTTAGAGACATTGCATATATTAACCTGCTGGAAATTACCATTCCTAAGTAACACTCTCTTTGCATAAAACCTTGTGTCAAATAATAAATTAAATAGACAAAAGATATATTTGCATTTTCATTTGTTAAACTTAATTGTTACTGAGAGTTAAATATGGGTATAAATTATTAATGTTTTTGAATTCCATGAGATATATTTAAATAATTACATCTGCGTATTATTCAAAACAAAACTTTGAATATCATGAATAGCAACTATCTTTCCCATATTCCCTTCAACAGTTTTTTATTGTATCAATTAAACAAAACTTGCTTCTCTAAAATAAAACTCTTAAGTCACTAATTTAAAAGTTCCTCCAATTATTTAGTTACAATTTTAACAGAGTATTGATCATACTGATTGAAGCTTAGAATTGTATTAATGCAAAAAAAAAATTAAAAAGTATTTTTAATTGAAATTGGAACACATAGTATTCCTTTGTAAATACAAAGGTCTATAATCTACTATAATCCTTGGTTTCTACTGATATAATCTTTGCTAGATGTGCTGAAATTGATTGTTCCTTTTAGATAAATTGCAAATATTTCTTTAATACCGAGAAAGTGAGAAGGATGTAGATGTTAGTATCCTAAAATCATGCTCATCTGTGTTATCACAGCTGTGGTGGCAGAGTGATTAGAGTGCAGTATTGTAGGCTAATTCTGCTGACTGCCAGCAGTTCGATTCTCACCAGCTCAAAGTTGACTCAGCCTTCCATCCTTCCAAGGTCAGTAAAATGAGGGCCCAGATTGCTAGGGGCAATACGTTGACTCTGTAAACTGCTTTGAGAGGGCTGTATGAAGCGGTATATAAATCTTAAGTGCTGTTGCTATCACATTTGTGTGTGTGTGTGTGTGCATATGTATATACGCACACACATACACACACACAAACACCCTCCCTAATGCAGTAACTAACATTCAGTACAATGGCTTGGTTGGCCAGCTGCTCTGAGAGAACTTTCTAAGGATGGAATGAGTTAAGAAACATGTGTTCCTGTTAGCCATGGAAAGGAAAGTCTGTATCATAAATTTTTATTGAAAATAGATTAAAAAAACTCTTTAATGTTACATAATTCACATTTTTAAATTAAGAGTATTTTTCACAAAAAAAAATCTAATCTTGGCATTAGAGAAGTGAGCAATAAAGGAATTAAAGATAGTCTAGATGTTATTATGCTTGGGGACAATATTTGTGACTGCACATCATAATTTTCTGGATTCATATACCATAACAAACACTTTCTGAATTCAGACATCCAAAGCTAAAAATTGTAACTTATCTAAAATCAATTTCTTTTTGGTACTTTTCTGTTTCTTCTTTCATAACATCCAGTTAACAAACTAAGAAGAAACAACTTAATGTGATGTTCAAGTACAGGATTATGGTGATTTGCAACCCTGATTTGTAACTCCACAACAAATTCTGGTTTAATGGTGTCATTATCTTGCATTTAATTACACAGTAACATAGTCTGGATATCACACAAAGATCAGGTTTTCTTGGTCTGTGCAGTCTCCATCATAAAGGCAAAAGCAAACAGCTTACAGGCATAAACAAACCTTCATTTACATTAAGTTTTATTGCTTGGAATGTCTACCTTGTTCTAGAATAACATATATCAATAAATAGGTTAACTGTATCTAACTGTAGCCCTAAACTCAGTTAAAGGTCAGTATGTTTATATGGCCATAAATTTAAACTCATTCTATGTGGCCGGAGGGGAGTCTCAATGCTATTTTTATTCCCCAATCCTTCAGAAACAAAAATGAGTTCCAATCATCTTCATTTCTACCAACCCCCAAATTTGGCTTTGTCTCGAACAATATTGTGCAGAAAACATCATTTAGTCAGTACTCTACTATGGAAATAATAGAGGTAGTCCTCAACTTATGACCACAATTGAGCCCAAATGTTTTGTTGTTAAGTGAGAAATTTGTTAAGTGAGTTTTACCCCATTTTATGATCTTTCTTACCATAGTTAAGTGAAGCACTGCAGTTGATAAGTTAGTAACCTGGTTGTTAAGTTAATATGGCTTCCCCACTGACTTTGTTTGTCAGGAGGTTGCAAAAGGTGATCACATGACCTTGGGACACAGCAACAGTCATAAGTATGAACCAGTTGCCAAGTATCTGAAATTTGATCACATCATCATGGGGATGCTGCAAAGGTTGTAACTGTGAAAAATGGTCATAAGTCACTATTTTCATTGCTGTTGTAAGTTTGAAAGTCATTAAGTGAATTGTTGTAAGTCAAGGACTACCTGTAATCTTAAATAAAATATCTTTGCCTACTGTCATTCAATGAAAAACTAGGGGGGAAATGGCCATCCCATATCCTTTTTTTTTTTTACTACACCTTATGTGAGTTTGCATGGTTGCTTACTGTTAGCAGAAGGAAAAAACTCCCTTTCTGACATTATTCTCTGAAACTATAATTCCTGTTGTACTTAAATGCCCAATGAAGGATTACGTTTGTGGTTAGCATTAAGGTGAAATAAAACCATCAGAGATTATTTGTATCAAACACTTCATCTATGAAGACTTCATAACTCATTCCTGGAACACAAACTGTGTATTTATCTCCCTGTCTGTTAGACCCCATGGTTGAACACAGCTACTAAAGTCACAGACTACTGTAATACCAGGGGAAGTTTATTGGCTGCAATAAAGAAGATTTCTTACACTGTAGTTAACCTTCACACATGCTTAACAACTGATTCTTTTCCTTTCTGACT
Source organism: Protobothrops mucrosquamatus (assembly GCF_001527695.2). Classification (NCBI taxonomy): domain Eukaryota; kingdom Metazoa; phylum Chordata; class Lepidosauria; order Squamata; family Viperidae; genus Protobothrops; species Protobothrops mucrosquamatus. The sequence continues at coordinate 216,466 of NW_015387150.1, forward strand.
CAGTCTTGAAGCAGAAAGAGTCACGCCAGCACTAGTGGATGGATTTATTTCTGTATCTGTTAGCAGCTATGAATTTCTGAAGAACTGGCAAAATACTTAGTCCCCCAACGAGGTAAAAAAAATAACCTATAATCACTCATTGAATTCTTTAGCATGATATTACATGCACGCTGAGCTTCACTTTTGAAAGAAATAAAAGCCTTATTTGTCCATTTTAACTCATTTAACATTTATGTGAGGGATGAACATGTTCAGTAATCTTGCCCCACCATTATGTTTCTCTCCCAATTTCTCTATAGATATGTCCTTAATAGGTGAAGGGCAAGGTTACTGTTGAGGAAGAACACAAGATGAGGCTAAAGTGATATTCATTCAATCCTAAAATACTCTCTCAGGGAATTTACTTACCTTGAATTTTTAAGTTCAAATGAATTGCATGTTAAAGTACTGAAAGTACCTGTTGAGGGTTTGAGTAAAACTTTACATATTAAGTGAGAAATCCTGGAGAATAAATGAAAAGCTAAATGACTTTTAGACAAAAAGAATAAATGACCTTTAGATCATTAAAAGATTACCCTGTAAGCCATTTGAAAAAAATATGATTACCAGAAATCAGAGCTCATTTATCAAGAACAAATCTTGCCTACCAAGCCATATTCCATTTGTTTGTTGCATATATAATAGACTGTAAGGATACTGTAGGTATTCTAATTTCAGTAAAGCATTGGATAAAATATCTCATCATTTTCTGATAAGAAAGCTTGTGAGGGTGGGTTGTGGTGCATGACAATTAAGTGAATACATAACTAGTTTACAAACTGCTTGTACAGAATATTCAAAACTGCTTGTACTGAACAAACATTAGAAAGATTTTGTGTGAGGTGCCACAAGGATCATTCCTGGACATTCTACTTTTCCATATTTATATTAATGATTTGGAAAAGGCTAAAAGGAAATGCAAAATGCATATTTGCAAAATATATAAAATTGGTCTGGATAGCTAATACCTAGAACAGTGTTTCTCAACCTTGGCAACTTTACGATGTGTGGACTTCAACTCCCAGAATTCTCCAGCTAGCTGGAGAATTTTGGGAGTTGAAGTCCACACATCGTAAAGTTGCCAAGGTTGAGAAACACTGACCTAGAAGAAGAAAAAAATCCAAAAGATCGTAATCGGAAAATATTTTTTACAAACTGCAATGTTCTGCAGTTAGAAACAAACCTCAAATGCATAGGTATGCAATTAGAGATACCTGACTTGGTAATAGGACTTATGTAAAAGATCTTGGAATAGTAGTGGACTACAAACTGATTATGGAGCAGCAAAGTGATATATCTAAAAAAAATGTAAATGCCATTTTAGGACAAATATAATTTCAAAGCACAGAAACTGATGGTTCCACATTATTTTTAACTGGGCTGATTATTTCTTGAGTATGTCCACTTCTGCATGCTAATACTTTGAAAAGGACTTTGAACTTTTAAAACAGGTTCAGGAAACAACAAAGATGAACTGGGAAACTAAAATGCACAACGCATGGAGAAAGTTTAATGTAACTGTGAAAGCGTAAAGTTACATATTAGTGTGATTACTGTATATACTGTAACAAAATGTATACAGACATACATATACACAAACACACTGTGTATACATATATATTGTAACAAAATGTATACTGTAACAAAACGTTATCTACTGTGTGCAAACTCAGAAAAACCTAGGTCTGAAAAATCAAGTTTCAGTATACAAAGATTTGATCTATGATTAACCACTCATACATGCAGATCATTATTTTATGCTTCAGCCATGGATTAAAAGATATATGTGAGCCAGCTCTGAATCAGCCGTAGGTAATTTTCTACATTCTATTTGATTTACTCATAGTTCTAAAATAGTAAACAATATAGAAAAGGCCACCAGAATGTTATTTGCTAATGCAACAAAATGCTTCTTTTGCTTACATACAGTATTTCTCAGCTCTGGGGAGTTTCTAAACACAAATTATATTTTCAAGCTGTTGAAAAAACATTTGAATGCTTCCAATTAGACAAGAGCATTTCCCTTTTGGAGAAAAATTTTTTTGGGTCATTACACATTTGTAAAGGTGACAGACAAACTACTTTTTACAAGAAAACTTGGCTTCTAGAACATTCTGAGAAAATCTGAATAGTAAAAACATATGAGCATTTCTATTCATTTTGTTTTCAAAATCAATTTTATCAGTATTCTGTTTATTAATCAATGCAGTCCGTTTATTTAGTTATGTACAGCAGTGCCATGTTAAAGCTTAAAAGAAGCAAATTTTAGTAATTGACTAAAAGCTTAAGCAGTGGTGGGATTCAGCTGGTTCGCACCACTTTGGCAGAACCGGTAGCTAATTTTTTGTTGCCCAGGCCCAGAATGGACTTCCGGAAGTGGCATCCACATAGAGAACTGGTTGTTCACATATTTGAATCCCACCACTGCCTGAGACAATATTGTTTGTGCCATGTTTATGGAATTTAGTCCTTTGGAATCAGTGGCATTGGCTTCTTAGTAATTGTGCAAAGATTTGAAGCTTTGACTTCTATTAAAACATGACCAACAATATTTTATACCCACTTCTATTACTTTCTCAGGAGTAGAGTTGTTTAAGTCAGATATAAATAGCTATATTCTTCACCTCGTTGAAGTACCTTTTCATATTTCTATGCACATTATGTTCCAAACAAGATCCATTGTTCAGGCATGCAGTCTGCACAGTGCAAATTATTTTTCTGTATCAATGGAGAACTTATTTGGTTGAGTGGTTAAAGCATTGTACTAGGAACAGGTAAACCTAAGCTCTAGTTCCTTTCTTTCCATCTTAAAAATGGAGCAACAGATACTACTTTGAAAATGTTTGTCTATTATTTATTCATTCCATATATGTGTATATGTGTGTGTATATATGTGTGTGTGTATTAGATGTGTATCATATAGATAACACACACATACACACACACACATCTCACTTTGTGACTATAAGTGGTTATTTTGCCGAGAAAAGGGCATAGACTTGTCCAGGCAGTTGACAGGAGTGAAAACTGACTTAAAGACACTACACTAGCACCAATGGAAGATGTATGGTAACTATGATTTTTCATTCAAAATAAATTTTAGGATAGTTACCTATAAATATGTGATTTGGATTTGATTATGTCTCCATTTCAATATACTGTATACTTTTGTGTATAATAATAATAATAATAATAATAATAATAATAATAATAATAATAATAATAATAATAATAATAATAAAGTTGGAAGGGATCTTGGAGGTCATCTAGTCCAACTCCCTGCTCAGGCAGGAAACCTATACCATTTCAGACAAATGGCTGTCCAGTCTTGGAGCATTCACCGCTTCTGGAGGCAGGTTGTTCCACTGGTTAATTGTTCTCACTGTCAGGAAGTTTCTCCTTAGTTCTAGGTTGCTTCTCTCCTTGATTAATTTCCATCCGTTGCTTCTTGTCCTGCCTTCAGGCGCCTTGGAAAATAGCTTGACTCCCTCTTCTTTGTGGCAGCCCCTGAGATATTGGAATACTGCTATCATGTCCCCCCTCATCCTTCTCTTCATTAAACTAGACATACCCAATTCCAGCAGCCTTTCCTTATATGCTTTAGCCTCCAGTCCCCTAATCATCTTTGTTGCTCTTCTCTGTACTCTTTCTAGAGTCTCAACATCTTTCTTACATCATGGTGACCAAAACTGGATTCCAAGTGTGGCCTTACCAAGGCATTTTTATTGATCCAGCACCACTTTCAATAATTGAAAGAAATTGAAAGAAATATTACATGTCTTAAATGCTGGCAGATGTACTCTCAGGTTTGCATACCTTCCACCTAACAAATAAACTTCTGACAGCATACGGTATGTAGCTAGGAATTGAGTGTAATGCTCACCTTATCGGGGGGGGGGGGAAGAATCCATCTCATACTATGGGAAACATCCTCCCCAAAATAGTTCCAAAATTTTGGACAGAGGAAATAGGAATGTTCCAGATGCAATAAGGAGGTTACATGTATCTCTATGGCCTTTTTAATTTTCAGATATGTAATCCTTTGTATGTAATAAGAACGTCCTCATGGAATCCCCTGGAAAATTGATTCTCTGGCTATTCTTTGAAAGAAAGATAGATTTTTCTTCCCTCAGACTAGAAAAAGATCAAAGATCTGGAATCAAGAATCACAGTGATGTGTTATGGAAGGGGGGGAAGGGACATGATTTTCCTTGCTGTTGTTAAGAAGCTACAGTATCCATTTGGTAAGCAACAAAAGTAATGCAGAGAAGCCATGTAACTTCTAGAATTTGAAATATCTCTTTTTATTCTGAATGATTATATTACCAACATGTCCAATGAAACATATAGACATTAGTAAACTTAAACCAGACAGAAAATATAAATGCAAACTGCCAGTTCCCAGAAAGAGGCAGCACTTGACAAGAAAGTCTTAGACAGCTATAAAGATGGGTATTGTTCAGATATTATCTAACTGCATAAACTATATGCTGAATATCTGTAGTTTATCTCTTTTCAGATAAGCAGAATGCAAGTGAGATTTCCGTTCCATTCCTATTATTCTACTGTTCATACGGTACCTATGGAACAATATATGAATCTTATTTTCTTCCTGAGTAGCTTGAAAAGATCTCCAGAGAAATTTGAAACTGCTCTAAAGTATTTCTCAATGACTCTTTTACTGCTTAACCCCTAAAGCGTTCACAGCTCTTTATCCCAGAGAGAATCTACAATGAAACACACAGAATATCATTATTTTATAACAGCATAAGTGATAAAAGTTTATATAACTTTTCTTGCACAGACATGTTATTAATATAACTGGTTCTGAAACATCCTCAAATTCCTTAGGGTAAATGCAATTTTCTGACAAGAGATAGAGGGAACAAATTATATGTATTATAAATCAGCTAAAGATCACACTACTGAATCCATAATATAAAAGGTGTCCTCTTAAATTCTCTTTTTAATAATCTCAGTGAAACATTTAGTCATATTTGCTTGATACAATTAAACAATCATTTTAAAATGGTCACACCTGTGAAATTATTATACCAACATGGCTTATATAACCTTATGGGCTCCATCAAAGACCCCTAAGCCAGTTCCGAAGAATGAGATTTAAGTCCAGTTTATTAAATATATGTTCCAGTGAGAAATTAATATCATATTTTCCTAGAAGATACAAATCAGCAGTTTTTGAGAGCAAAGATCCCTGTGTTCTATAACATACTCCACTCAAACATGTTTTCATATAAAGCTAATCCATAGCGTAGCTCTTTAGGAATTAACTTGAGTTTTTCGTTCTTTTGACAAATTATAAGCAGCAAAATAGGAATGTCCACTTTTATTTTTAGCAAACTAGGGTTGCTTAAAATTGGTTTAAGTTAGGAAAGATTTTACATCAATGTTATGTGCAAATAGTATTAAGCATACCACACAAGCCAGACTGATGTATTTTCTTTCAAAGTTTCTAAGGTAATATGCTTTACCTGAGAAATACATTACAAAACAAGATTACAAGACAAGGAAGAAAGACCTATGATATCATCAAGATAGTAAAAGAATTGAAATGGAAATGGGGTGGTCACATAGCAAGAAGAACTGATGGCAGATGGACCAAGGCAGTCACAGAATGGATCCCACTTGATAAAAAGCATCCACAAAAGAGACCTAAAACAAGATGGATTGATGACATCAGCAAGTATTGCAGGCCCAATTGGCAAAAGAAAGCTCAGGACCATATTTGTTGGAAACATGAGGAAGAGCCCTTCATCCTGCAGTGGATAGACAATGGCTAAAATTGTGACGTATTACTTATATTCAATACTTATATTTTCTTTAAAATGGGCAGATATATACCAGTCAGTAATAGGTTGTTTTTTCCCCTTACAAAGTGTTTCCAAACATCTTTGCTATATTGAGACAAAACAACACTTATTATTTGGGAAAGCAAATGACTTCCACCATTCTTGGCTGAAGGAAAACCATTTCTCACATTTAAGGCATTATCAATGCATTCAGCTTTCTCACTACAAAGCAGTAGCTATCAAAAGCCAAAAGCCCAGGAGGCCATAATACACAGTGAACCAAAAGAGCACAAATGATGACTAAGGACTATTTCTTATCTTACAATAGAATTGTGGTCACAAGATTTATTGTTCATCCAATTATACAGACTATTTCTCTGCACCCAGTTTGCATATAATATATGGGACATGTACCTAATATGTAAATCCTAAACAGAAGAATTGATTTCCAAGTGTAGTATGCTTAAAAGCTGTTCTTCCTGATAAGCGTAACCTATCAGGGCAAATAGCTTTAAGATGTCATATTGTCACCAAATTTTCCTACCTGCCAAGATTATAACACAATAAGCAGGCTAAATTCATCTTTAATGTTTATGTAATCTTTGATCATGAAGGAAAATGTGTTTATTTATACCAAACAGATAGTTCAAATTTACCTCAGCATGTCCATCTCTCTTTTGTATTAACAAAAAAAAAAACCCTCAACAAAAGAACACTGGATTTGCTACACCATTATTTAAATCCTAATGATTTAAAATTTCTGTTATTTCAGTGTAAATTTGTTACAAAATTAAGCCGGGGCTTCTTCAGAATTCTTAAGGCTAGTTAGTTACATGCTTGTTTTTCCACTCTCCCACCAAAGAAAGGTTTTATCATGTCAACTCCCACAGGTAACATTTCTTAGTTCAGAGGTCTCCAATGTGTTTATGGATGGTGGTATTTAGCAGACACTTTGCACTTTTGGATTTCTGCATTTTTTAAAATAACCTTCAAAGTTAGTTGTCATGCTTCAAGGGCAAGCACTGAACCGTTGTTAAATATATATCTATAGCTGAGTGGCTAGAAGTATTTCTACCTATCAAAGCATTTGCATAAGAATAAAACATTTGTATGAATATGGCAATCATCCACAAAAGTAAAATGTGTCCTGTGGGAGTGGAAATTAGTGGGGGTGGCAAGTAGCATTCTGGTAAATTGGTATATTACAAAAGGATATATCTTCCAATTTTTTGCATGATTGTGGAATGAGAGGCTCACAATAGTCAGCGTGATTTCTTCCTTCCCAGACTTTAAGGCAGTAAAGGAGCTGAATCAGTCCTGTGCTCTGTCTTTAAAAGTATGAGGTTCAGGTGCATATGTTGCAGTTGTGAAGTAGAGCAGAAAAAAAGAGAAGAATGTATATAATAGAGGAAGAAACACAAGGACAACAATGGCTTACTACAGCATGCAGTGGATGACTGGCAGTGAGGGAAATTTGGGTGCAGAAAGCCAGTGGGATGACTTGGGCAAGTCACTTTTTCTTAGCTGTGGGAAGGAGAGAGTGGCAAACCACTCCTGAAAAACCTTTCCCAGAAAACTGCAGGGACTTCTCCAAGTAATCACCAAGAGTCAATGATAGGAATAGAAGAAGAAGAAATCAATAGTAAAGGACAAGCAATTATGAAATGGACTAAAACTTGATAGAGCATTCATGAAGGCCCCAGAAAAGATATTCAGATGCCAGGATAGGTCTATACATAGAAAGATGAGAACAGCACTAATAATGGTATTTCCCGTGACACTAGGTTTCACTGTGGAAGTGAAAATTGGATCTTGAAAAATCAGAACAGAAAAAGTATTGACACTTTTGAACTCTGGTGTTAGAGAAGACTCCTGGGAATGCTTTGTACAGCTAATAAAATAAGCAAACCAACCCAGAGTTCTAACCTGAAGCACAAATGACCAGGTTTAAGTAACCACACTTTAAATACATTTTACGAAGATCTAACTTTTGGAGATGGCTATGATGCCAGGAAAGGTGGAAGGAAAGAGAAAATGAGAATGATCAACAGCAAAATATATGTACCTAATTGCAGTGGCAATGGGTGCACCATTAGAAGATCTTAAGGACCAGGTTTTTGACAGATTATCATGAAGAAAACATTTTTATGAATAAATATCACCTTGATGGCACATAATCATGAATTGTTATTTTTATACAGTAAAAGTTTCTTTGTGATAAAGGAAAGAAAAAAACTACACTCCTTATCAACTTCTTCAAAAGAGGAATTAAACAACTATCATTAGGATTCATAATGTGTTCTAAAAATTCAAAATGTCCCATCAACCTAGCTTCATTTGTATTAAACATTCCTTGCTTATTACTTCATTGATCAATATTTAATTATTAAATTGTTTACTGTAGGGTTATCTTTCAGATACTCATTAAGCTGAAAATATAGTAAATTTTAAACAAAGAAGTTATGGTTTTACTTCTTCTCCATATGCGAACTCTAAAAAGAACAATTATTAGCTATGTTTACATTAAATTAGAACTGATACCTAATTTTAAAGCAGCTGTTATAATCATATTAATATATTCCAACATGTGATTAAAAAAATAGAATAATGTTACCCATATACTGTAAACGAACAAGTTAATGGCCAGTTTACATTTCTAAAAGATTATGCATTTTAAAAAGAATGATGGAACAAAGTGGGGAGCATTATCAGAGAAGAAATACTGATGTTGATATTTTTTCAATTACCAAGAGAGCATATTTGTGAATTAGTTGCTGCTGTGCAGTTATTAAGAATATCTAAAGATAAATTTATTTAATTTATTAATCTAATTTATATAATTATTCATCACATGAGATGTGACTCTGAGCAGCGTACAGTAGAAGAATTAACTAACCATTACCAAAACCACATACAAGACATCATCTGGGCCATTTTCAAAGGCCAGGAAGGGCATGGATTTAAAGAGTAGGTGGCTAACCTTACAGTCCTAAGGACCCTGTCCAACTCCTCAACTTCAACAGGCTCAAACTGTTCCCAGATAGCCAGGCAAGACTCCACGAACACATCTCCTCCAGACCTGCAGTAAAACCAGCGTCCAACTGGGAATAAATCCAAAAGATGCTGAGCAAAATCCTATGCACAGTCTTGCAAACATTTCTTAGGGTTCCCCCCACCCTTACCCAGGAGGGTTCATGGCACCTGAAACAGGACTCCTGGGCAGCAATCTGTGAACACCATAAGGGCAGAGAACCACTGTCACTTTTCCACACTTACTTTTGCCATGGAAAGCAGGACATGATGTGACCATGACAAGACTTCCCCAAGTTCAGATCATATAATCACTATTCTGATAGGTAGACCTGCTATGGAATATGACCACTGTCCTGCATTGATAATATTGTAGAGCCTAGAGCCCCCCTCTGAGGGAGATGGGTTGTAAAAAATACAATCAATCAATCAATCAATCAATATATAAACGGGAGAAGCCCATGGCTGTAATAAGGCCCATGAACTCCTGAGCTACCTCAGAATACATTCCAGAGGAAGGCAAACTGAAGTTCCCAGAACCATAAGTCTGGTGAACTCCACTGCCAACCCAGAACTGAAGTCAAGAAGCTGAGGCAGGGAAGTTGCTATGAGCAGGGAGGCTAGTAAAGCAGCAACAGTCCCAACTGATCCTTAGAGTCCAGCTTAATGAATAGGGTCTCACATTCAGAAACCCAGAGTTCAGTGCCCCTGAAGGCCATAAGGGAGTTTTAGATTACAACCACCACATCCTAGCTAATGCCATACTCAAAATGGACACATTTCTGAAAGGGCAACTCTCTTTGCTAGGCCAACCTAGGTTTGTCCAGGTAACCCCTCTGCTGCACAAACTGCACTAGCTTCCAGTTTCTTTCCAGGTGCAATTCCAGATTCTGGTCAAAACCTTTAAATTCCTACATGGCATAGGCCCACATTATCTGCGGAACCACCTTTTCCTAAGATCAATTACCTGTCCTAGCAGGTCCAACAGATAGGGTGGGCACGCTCCTATTCCCTGCCCCTAAATATTGTCATCTGATGGGAGCTACCGTGTTTCCCCAAAAGTAAGACCTACTCCGAAAATAAGCCCTAGTTTGATTTTTTGGGGATGGGCCTAATATAAGCCCTACCCATAAAATAAGCCCTAGTTTTGGGACAAGACTCATGCCTAAAAATCAAGTTAGGGTGGGGGGATGGAGCTGCCCTACGTGCCCTGCACATGCTTACCATTGCAGCCAGGTCTCCCATGAATCGACACCTGCCTCGCTTCGCCAGCCCACTTCTGCAGGGGCTCCCGGCCTGCATTTTGTCGTCAGAGGTCTTCAGGAAAGGCCTCTGCAGCCAAGAACCGAGCAATGGATTGAATCCGTAGCTCAGTTTTCGGCTGTAGAGGCCTTTCCGGAAGGCCTCAGACGGCGAAATGCAGGCTGGAGCTCCATTCTCAGCTGCAGAGGCATTTCCTTTGGCCCCAGAAGAAAAGGCGGGGGGCTGGGCGGGGCTGCCAGTGCCACCACTAGGTAAAACTGTGGAAAAAACACCCCCTCCCCCAAAATAAGATTTGGTGCCTCTTTTTGAGGAAAAAAAGAAAAAAGTCTGGTAGGAAGCGTGTTTTTTCCATGGCAGCCCCTGCCCTATGGAATATTCTGCTCCCTGAAGTTCAGCAGGCCTCTACCCTTCTAGCCTTCTGTAAAACTTTGAAGACTGGCTCTTCCCCCAAGAGCTGGAGTAAGAGACTATATTTATTTTATTTATTTATTTTTCACAACTTATATGCCGCCCTTCTCCCCATGGGACTCAGGGCGGCTCACAGCATGTTAAAACAATATAAAACATTTCCCCTCTAAAAGCCAATTAAAAACCAAATATTTGTTGCTGTGTCTTGATAAAATCCTTAAAATTGTCCCTATTTAAAATTCACCCTAGGTCAGACCCGCTT
>NW_015387150.1:227378-273733 GCF_001527695.2 Protobothrops mucrosquamatus
ACGGCCGACAACTGGTCTTCCAGTGTCAGCCGTGGATCCAGGAGGACACCCAAGTTGCGCGCCCTCTCTGAGGGGGCCAAAGTTTCGCCCCCTATAGACAGCGATGGAATCAGCTGACTATGCCGGGGCGCCGGCAACCACAGCCACTCGGTCTTGGAAGGGTTGAGTCTGAGTCTGTTCCTCCCCATCCAGACCCGTATGACTTGGTTCCAGGTTTTTATTGTTTTAAATGTGTTAATAGAGTTTTATTATGGTTTTTGTGTTGTTTTTACTTTTGATTGGAGCTGGCAAAATGTTAGTTATAAGATGGGGGCCTATACAAATATTTTAAATGAATAAATAATAAAACAGATGGAGGCAGATAGAACCCACATTTTCTTCTTCTTCTTCTTTCCTACCTTCTTGGGGCTACTCAGAGGGTGGGAAAGGTGTCCACAGTAGCCTGCCAATCTTCTCTTCTCTTTTCTCTTCTATTCTTCTCTCTCTTTCTCTCTCTCTCCCTCCCCCCCTTCTCTCTCTCACACACACACATACACACTGGCCCAGCCACCACCCATATGCCAAATCCCCAGTATCCCACAAAGGAAGTAAGTCAGTAATGGAGAAAGAAACAGGGAGCAACAAAGGCATCTGTCAGCAGAGTCCCCAGCAAAAATGCCTATGGTAGGACTGCCTGATAAAAGTGTCCCAGAGAGTCCCATGGCAGTCTGCCCTAAGCATCCAGCAGTAGACCAGTCCTCAGCAACACCAATAGCTGGTCTTCCAAAAACTGAGTCCAAAACTGGCTCCTCAGATCAAAAGATCCTTGTTCAGCCTGTGACAAGATCACACAATGCAGCCAACCATGAGTGGCTCAGCAGGCTCAGCCAACAAGATGTTGCAAAAGGTCACAAAAATGCTGGGAAATGCTGGAAAACAAGCAAGCAATCCACCAAACAAGGCAAGGATGATGAACGGAGCAAAGCTGCAAACGCTGCTGTCCTCAGGTATACCACTCATCATTACAATCCAACCTTCCCTTAAGTTTCTTGAGCCTCCAGTCCAGACATGTCAAACTCGCGACGTCACGTGACGTCGCGCAACGTATTGGGACAGTTTTGCCATTGCTGGCAATGGGGTGGGCGCGGCTTCCGCATGACGCATCTGGCCTGCGGGCCGGCAGTTTGACACCCCTGCCCCAGCCTAAATAAACAACCTGAACTGCTTCCATCCAGGTAATACCTTCTAAAAAAATGCATACAAATACTGTACACACATAGACACACACAGAACCAAGAGGACATCTGAACATGGCTTATCTCTTGCCATCTTGAACCCCCCATGTAATTTAATTGATAGTAGGATGAGAAGTTTTTAAATCTCAGTCATATGAGCATAGAAAAAGCATAGTAACACAAAAGAGTTTCACTCATTCTTGTTGAAGTATTTATTCAAATAGTTAATGCTTCCAGGTCCTTTTTATCAGAATGAAGTAAACAGATATTTGTCATGTAACTTATGTTCAAATAGGTAGTGTTACAAACCTGCTGAAATTAAGAAGAAAACTTACAGTTTACATTTCCTTGTCCAGACATCTGCCTTGCTTGAGAATGATAGAAATTTTTGAAAACTATTGACATCTGGCTTACACCTTTTGATTTCAGCTTTTTTTCTAGGTATAAAGGATAAGCCATGAAATTATATTAAAACACAGCATGCCTCCAATTTGTAAGTTGCTGCCCAACATTCTAATCTAAGTTAATTTCATCACATATGATATATGCAAACTGTGCTGATCCAACACTGCCCACCTCCTTTTCTAATGATAGAATAATGAGATTGTGTGGACTGTTTCACCATCACAATCTGCAAAGCGTAAGTAAAATCTTACTCAACTTGTCTCATTTTAATTTTTTTTGTATATAGTTTCAGTTTTGTGCTCATTCTATATAAGGTTACTTTAGTATATACACTGTCACTCTATAACATAAGAGTTTTTTGGGGGTGAGGGAGTTGCCCTTTACCTATTATCAGTTCTAACTACATTAAGATGAAGCACTTTTTTTTCTTCTGTTCAATCATGTCTGATTTTTGAAAATTGTTTTCTGCAGTTTTCTTGGCAATTTTTTTCCAGCAGTGATTTGCCATTGTGTCCTTCCTAGGGCTGAGAAAAAAATGACTGGCTCAAGGTCACCCAGCTTTCTTTCAGCAAAAGAAAGGATTACTCTGGATCCAACCTTATCTTTTCCAAAACTACTATTTTACTCTATATAGAAAAATGATATCTGAGATATCTGAAATCTAATCTGAGATAACATTATAGATCAGCTCTGACAAGAACATTCAAAATTAGCATGTCACCAAATAGTAGTGTATCATATACCAACTGATTGATTCTCCTGAGATATAAATACTTAGTTTTATGTTTTTTTCTGATTGATTTATGGAATTGTCTGTTTCCATATCTTGCCATGTTATTAGATAACTATAGCTCAGTACTTCAAATAAAACGACACTTATTAAATCACTTCTTCTGAGAACACCAGTTTTCAAATAGGCTATTTCACAGTAATGACCTTTCTGCATTTTTCTTTCTTACTACCAAGAACAACAGTTAAATAATCAACTTATTCTAAGAAAATTTGGTTAAATAGCTGCTTCCTCAAAAGTAGGAAGGGAGAAAAAAAACCCTTTCCCCATGGAAATATATGACATCTTGATAGAAACTTGTGTATCTATACTACATGTTAAAATAACAAATGATATATCTAGATGTGTTCTATTTCAGCGGTATTTTCTAAAGAAATAGTGTACTCAACAGCAACACATTTTATCTCAGAACTAAACTCTCAAACACTTATTTTCCTCCTTCCTCTCAGCTGAAGTGAAATCCCAAGAATGTAGCCATGGGCTCTTGTTTACATTCTCACTCCCCATGTTTCTTGGAAACTGGATCAGCCTGTCACATTCCACTGAGCCAATACTATATAAAACAAGAGTCCTTTTAGAATATGGCACCTGATTATCAAGCCTCCATCCCAAGCACTGATGTTACAAAATAAGCAAAATGCTTGTAAGATTAGCACTGACTGATAATATCTAGAAGGAGAGGTGCAACAACAATTCCATCATAGCAAAGAATGTGGGTCACTTTAAAGGATTATTGTGTCATATTTTTATGGACCAGAGATTACATTACCAAAATTGTACCCCATAAATAAATCTGTTAATCTCAAGGATTGTATAGTTTATTGTTGAGAGGGACTGGAATTCTTGCCATAGGCAATTTGCAAATATATTTTAATGAGGTACAGTGGTCCCAACAGCATTGCCCATAACATTATTTCAGCTTGATCACTGAACAAAGCAGCACAATAAATACATTATATTGTAAATGGAACAGGCATTTGCATATGAAATGGGGTTTTAGCTTAAGATTCTTCAATTTCTATTCTTCAGTGTGCAAGATTTTAAAAGAGGCAAAGGAACATTAAATCTTTTGCCCTTATAACATGATGCATTTTTGTTTAAATGTGTAAAGGTAATAAATATAGTAACATAAATGTTGTTTTCTGTTTCTCTACATAGGACAATAAATTAATTCAAATAAATCTGTTTCCTTAAGATGTCAAAGAAGAGGAACAAATTTACAGTTAAGAATCCTCTGTCTGAATCAGAAATTTAAAAACTCCAATCCCAATCCACTTCAGTTGCAATCTTTATGGTTTTGATGCCTGAAGAGAAGTTTCAGTAACGCCTCCTGACTCACTGAATAGTAGCTAACTAAAGTGTTACCAGAATCTAATTCAACACTGACAGCAGATTGGCTGGGTGTGGTGGGGGCTTGGGGGATATGGAAGACATTAAACAGTGCTGTTTATATAAATGCATTTGCAATTTGCCGTAGATCTGCAAATGATACCTATTCTTTGACAATAACTAAATGTATTTTTCTAATAAATTAGGCTGCTGAAAAAGAATGTTTAGAAGAACTATTTTTATATATGAAAGGACTTATAAATCACAAATACATACTCTGTGCATGTTTTCAAAGGCATCTTATTCCATAATATTTCGAAGTATGCTTTGGGTTCCTCCTGGCAGTATTTGGATAGAAGATTAGTAAGGAATTTCAGGGCTGTTAACTAAAGTGGGAATTAAAAGCAAAGCCCCAAAAGACAGTGGCAAGCTATTTCTATCATCCTGCCAAGAAAACTTCATGGAACAGGAGCTGAACTCAATTCAAAAGCATCTTTCCTTTCCCCACCCTCTTCTTTTGTTTTGCACAGGCTCTGAATGGTGGATGCCAGGCTTCTGGAAAGAAACAAAGTCAAGGCTCTAAATTTAAAGTCATCCCAGCTCTCTTTTAAGCCTTGGCATAACAGCACTAGTAGGTTTGAGCAATATAAAAAAATGAAACCCAGGGGCCAGCAATATTAGAGAAATGAATTTGCACTTCGTAACTGAACCCTGACAACCTTGAATGAAACTAAAAATACACCAGTAGAGAAGCATCTAGTCTTACTTCCATTCAAGCATAATCTAATCTAAAATCCCCAGAGATTTTGCTTTCACAGAGAGGGAAGCCTCTAGTCACTATGGTAGCAGCAACAGCCACGAAGAGCCTTTCATCTGGCATTCACTGATGATATATTTATCAGCCTATCTAACCTGTTAGTCAACATTCAGAAATCTTATAGTATATTGTGGATTTTCTGCCCCAATTCTCATTGGAGCCACAAGCTACTTGTCTGATTCTGTACCTTTACAGTCAGAATCGTCTATATATAATCAATCCTGTTTTTCAGGGTAATGCTGTCAGAGCATTGTATACACAGTTTCAGCAGTATCTCATTAGGCATTGGGTACAATTCTATCTAACCACTGAATAATCATATGCCAAAATTATCAGAAAAATGTCTGAATTACCCCTAGATTTAAGTTTTTAGATTGAACTATTAAACAAAAGCAGATGTTTTAAATATATTTAAAGAACAATTTCTCTCTCTCATATATATATTCACATACATACACACACATACAGACCCAGACATAGTGCATTCAGAAAGTATTAAGACTCCTTTCACTTTTGTCACTTTCATCACGCTGCAGCCTGATTCTACAATTGTTAAAATTCTTTTTTTTTTTAATTAATCTAAACTCAGTACCCCATAATCAAAAAGTGAAAACAGACATTTAGGAATGTTTGTAAATTTATTAAAAAGAAAAAAAACTGAAATATTGCATAAATATTCAGACCCTTTGCAACAACACTTGAAATTTAGCTCAGATGCCTCCCAGTTCTCTTGATAGTTGCCGACATGTTTCTACACCTTGATTGGAGTCTATCTGTAGTAAATTAAATTGATTGGACAGGATTTGTAAAGGCACACACTTCTCTATAGAAGGCCTCACAGCTGACAATGCATACTGTAGCAGAGCAAAAGCCATGAGGTCAAGGGAACTGCCTGCAGAGCTCAGAGACAGGATTATTGCAAAGCACAGATTTGGGGAAGGCTACAGTAAAATGGCTGCTGCACTGAAGGTTCCTAAGACAACAGTAGCCTCCATAATTCTTAAATGGAAGAAGTTTGGCATAACCAGGACTCTTCCAAGAGCTGGTTGCCCTGTTGAACTGAACTCGGGGGAGAAAGGCCTTGGTAAGAGAGATGACCAAGAACCTGATGGTCACTCTGACTGAGCTCCAGAGATCCTGTGTGGAGATGGGATAGAGTTCCAGAAGGACAACTATCACTGCAGCCCTTCACTGATCTGGGCTTTATGGCAAAGTGGTTAGACGGAAGCCTCTCCTCAGTGCAAAACACATGACTGCCCATTTGGAGTTGGAGTCTACCTGAAGAACTCTCAGACTGTGAGGAACAAGATTCTGTGGTCTGATGAAACCAAGATTCAACTGTTTGGCCTCAATTCTAAATGTTATGTCTGGAGGAAATCGGGCCCTGCTCATCACCTGTCCAATATCATCCCAACAGTGAACCATGGTGGGGACAGCATCATGCTGTGGGAGTGTTTTTCAGTAGCAGGGCCTGGGAAGTCAGGGTTGAGGGAAAGTTGAATGGAGCAAAGTACAGGAATATTCTCAATAAAAACCTGTTCCACAGCCCTCAGGACCTCAGACTGGACCAAAAGTTCACTTTCCAACATGACAATGATCCTAAGCACACAGACAAGACAACAAAGGAGTGGCTTAGACACAACTCTGTGAATGTTTTAGAGTGGCCCAGCCAGAGTCCTGACTTGAACCCTATTGAACATCTCTGGAGGGACCAGAAAATGGCTGTCTACTGATGGTCGCCATCCAATCTGACTGAGCTTGAAAGGATTTGCAAGGAAGAATGACAAAAAAATCTCCCAATCCAGGTGTGCAAAGCTTGTTGCGTTATACCCAAAAGATTTGATGCTGTAATTGTTGCCAAATGGGCTTCAACAAAGTACTGAGTGAAAGGTTATGCCAATGTGAATTTTCAGTTTTTTCTTTTTAATAAATTTACAGATCTTTCTAAAATTCTGTTTTTACTTTGTCACTATGGGATACTGAGTTTAGAATAATGAGAAAAAAATTAATTTTAATTGTAGAATCAAGCTGTAGCATGACAAAAGCGAAGAGAGTCTGAATACTTTCTGAATGTGCTGTGTGTGTGTGTGTATTGAAGCATCGTGCCTGCTTTATAAATACAACTCAAAATTCCAAATCAGTAAACATCTGATTTGCTGTATAGTACTTAGAACATTTAGAAGAAGCAACATAAATGAATCTAATAGCAATTTTCAGAAACACATTCCTTACATATTTATAGGGGATTTTTCATGCTTCTTTTTAGAATTGATGAAATATTTTTATAGCAGTAGCATTAGTATTTGCATGCACCATCAACCAAAAGTACTATCCCAAGGATTATAACAGACTATTTCTGGCAGAGTGAAATATTATTTATACATACAAATCTATGATCAACTCTGAAGTAACTTAGTAGGATTCTGCTTGTCTTTGAATTAGGACAACGTGAACCAGAAAAAAAACACTTATAATTGATTTTTAAAGTCTTTAGTGCAATTCAAAAACCAGTGGATTAAGTGATGTCATTTTTAAGGGCTTAGCTGCCAACATACTTTAGTTATACCTAGTATAAGAGTTCTGATGTTTATTCTTCAAAAGCAAACATCCTGGTGGACTAGTGCTTAACAAAAAATGCATGTATGGGCCAATCAACATATTTTAAAAAGTACACACTATTCTGGTTGTATCAGTATTCTCCAAACCAGCCTGGGAATGTAACCTTTTGAGGGTATGACACCCCATTTGAAACTGAAAGAATACTCCATGTTGCTATGAAGTCTTTCTTCTCAATCACAGAAGTATCCCTCATAATGTTTTGACTAGACCTGTCATTTAGTGCAAATGAAGCTTGCTGTGGCAAAACGTAAGTCCTGCATTATATCAATACCGAATGTTGTTGCAAGCTATAGCATCCTTCCTGAAATGCAGGATGCCCACAATGGAAAAAAATAAAAGTATAGAATGCTCAATTAGAATCAGATCAAGCTTAAATTTTTCATTAACATTACTTTTTTAATTTGGAATTGTTATTATTAGATTGTGTTTTTATATTTTTCAATGCCTTGAGGTTGCTTACATACCTATTCATTGAAAATGACAAAAAAATAAATGTATGTAACCCAAAATACTGTCTAAGACAGGGGTGTCAAACTGCCGGCCCGCGGGCTGGACACGTCACCAGGAAACCACACCCACCCCATTGCCAGCAATGGGAAAAAAGCTCCGATACGTCACGCGACATCATGTGACATCCACGAGTTTGACATGTCTGGTCTAAGAGGACTTTAAACCTTTTCAGTAAAATCTTGAACATTTTGAACATTTAACAAACAAGCCACATTGAATTATCTTTGAAAAGGAAACTTTTAAAAAGAGATACATTTTCAGATATTTGACTCAAGAAATAGAAATTGCCTTAAATCTAAAACCGATAAGAAAAAGTTGCCTACAGAGCTATTGTACTAAACAGTTAATTGAAAGTTAATTCTCAATTTATGCAGAAGGGAGGAAGAAAACAATCTCTGAAGTTGCCTGAAAGTTGTTAGAATGTGGCAAAAATGTTCCTTTCCCAGCAGCAAAGTGCTCTGCCAATAGAGATGCACATCCATTGCTAAAGATCAGGTACAGTCCATCTCTTCAGGCAGGAAATATTCAACTACAGCATCACTCCAAACAAGTGTCTCAGAAATAGCCCCGAGGGAGCTGGATTCCTTCCAATCAGACACATCATGGTGGAGTAGCCATAGATTATGCCCTCCGTTATCACTGGATTTAAATAAAATGAAATTAAGAATGAGTAACTCTACTAGCATATTTTGTGGGGGGAAATCATTCCGTCTACAGTTTCTGTTCCTGTCAGAACCAATGAAAATTACAAGGATGTTGAAAATAATATACCGTAGGCTATTTTATTCCCCCATCCCTGTTTATGACTGTTCTGTTCCAAATTAAAGAAGTTATTGGTATAGATGCAAAAGACAAAATTAACATTCTAGTGAATAAACAGTAGGATCACCAACAGTGAACACAATGTTATGTTTCTAGCACTTAAGGGTCAAAGAACAATAGCATACCTGTTGCCAAATAGCAACTCAAACATTTTTTGCATTCCATACAGTTACTTGTAGTCATAAATAACTAATATTTAACCATGAAGAATGTCACTTTGACCTCACATCCAATGGTTTAGTCTATTCTTTTAACACTCACAGATGATGGGCTTCTAAGAAGTTTTTTATTTTACTTCCATTCTATCAACCTTGACACATTTTAAAATGTAACATGAACCAATTTTATTAATATCTGAATGAACTTGACTATCATATAGTGAATTGCAAAAATATTAAGACTACTTTGGAGTCAGATATGAATGAACAAAGAGGCAATATAGCTATGAGGAGAAACTTCAAGATAATTTGCATCAAAAAACATAGTCTCTCTTTGGCTAAATTCAACATTGTCTTTTAGAAACTTTGGTTGTGATGGCAGAATATATATATGGGTTTCTGTTACAATAAGGGCATCTGTTAGAAAATGGTTGCATTTGCTTTTGATTGGTTAGCAGTAATGTATCAACTGATGATTGATTATATGAGAGAACAGCAAATGCATCACCAGCCTATTGAAATTAATTTATACAATGCTCTACAGATTTAAGTATATTTAGAGATTTAATGAGGAATCTATGCTTTCTGGTTAGGTTTGGTTAACTTTAAATATTATCTTTTGATGAAATAAGTTATCTATACATTATTCCATATAATATTCCTTTATTGTCTTGATTAATCAGTTAAATAAGATCCCTTTGATTCATTGCAAATAACTATCTTTTTTTATTTGCTACCATAAGATGTGGTTGTTGGCTGTCTTCAAACATGGGTTGGGCCCATTCATGGAAGTCATAGGATCAATGGTTATTAGCCTTGATGGCAGTGTAACAACTTCTGCTGGGAGACTAGTTGACTTCCTTGTGCAATTGGTTGGCCCCTGAGGGAGCAGACTATTGGACTAGAGGGATCAACGGTCTAATTTGGCAAGGTATGTCTTAATACCTTAAAGTGCACATATCACTGCTGGTTTGTACTGTTATGAATAATTACAGAGCTATATTGAATATTTCATTTTAAACTTCCAGGGAAGAAATGGAAGACCAAAGATGGCTGTGCAAAAAATATGCTGATGATCATGGTGGAATGAAGTAGACTAGCCCTTTGTAATTTCTCTCCAGACAAGGAGAAGACTTGAAATCACCCAAATGCTTCAGACTCCTCATGAGGAGACTCCAAGACAATTGTCTCTGATGGATTTAGAACACTTAGAGATGAGGGAAGAGCCATCTTGTTCACACCGTACTTGGTCCTTTGAAAGGACACTGGGTTCATATACTTCATTTTCTAATCAGTTATGGAAATTTCTTGTAAACTGCTGTTCAACTATTAGGAACCTTTGGATTGATAACTTTTATCACAATGGGTGAGTTTTCTTTAATCCTTACCAGAAGTTTAAATACAACTTATATATATGGAATAAACAGCAAAGGAGTGATTAAAACTTATAAATCGACAAAGATTCCAGATCAATTTGAATTAATATTTTGGAATTAATTATAAGAATCCTTCCTTTGGAAAAATGTTTTTGTTTTCAATTTTTTTTAATGATAAGACTTTAAAAATTGGACCTAGAGGGAACTAATTACAATTATGGGAAAAGAATACTCAAACTTGACATACAATTAAATACTGAAGCAAGATATGTTAACATTGGAATATAGAAGGATGTTTTCAAACAATGGACCCAGAACTTAGTTTTAAGAGTGTCTGCCTCTATAGCTATATTGTGTTTAAACGATGTTATGGAAGAGGGATATACCTGACAAGATTGAGATTGATTTGAAAACAGATTTAAAAATGAAAGACTACAAAAAGTGACATAGAAAAAGTGCTATAATGAACATACAAAAGAAACAGATTGATATCTTAATAATTAAAAGTTATATACAAATAAAAAACCAAGAAAGTGAAATCAAGTTCTACAACATTATCTGAAGATACTAAAGATCAAGACTGTTAGAAATCTTGCAAGTAGGCAAAGAATTTAAGGTTGGTTTATTTGATCAAGATTAAAATAGATATGTTATCTTTGGTAACTCTTAATGGTTTTTTGCCGACATCAGGACTGAAATGACAAAGGATTTAAAATGGATTTGTTTATAGATGAGTTGGGTTTTGGGAAGAAGAGATCATTTGTTGTATTTCAGGAGAAGGTGATAATTACTAAAATTATTTATACCTGCTGTGATATATATATATCTTTACTATATCATTCGTTCTTTTGTATTTTTCTATTTTTTCTTTTTTGCACCTATTTTTTATTTTTATTTTTTAATTTGTATTAGTTCTATTGTAATTGTAATTTTTAATAAAATTATTATAAAAAGAATGTATTACTTAAACCTATACAAACAAAGAGTGGCTGAAAAACTTGATCTAATCTTCTGAGCCCTATTACATTGATCCAATATAACTAAAGTTCAGACTGGATATTGTTGGCTCCAATTGATGATCTCCACTAAGAGATGCAAAGCATTATTTCTTCTGGATGTCTCAGCAGTGATTATTGTTACTAATTATATTTCTGGTGGACTAGAAATACAGATATTATTTGGATGCATGTCAGAAAGTAGCAGTGGATGACTTCACTGTTGTTGCAAGTATTTTTTGAATGCATACTTGCAGCTATTGGAAGAAAGAGGCCAGCATTTCAGAAGGTTCTGTCATTAATATGCTGCTAAACCTCTAGTATTTTATTTTATCCAAGCCAGATGTAGGAGACTTCTGCAGGTAATTTTTTTTTTTAGTTAGAAATGAACAACCAAAGAAAAAGTGCTATGATCAACTGGATTTCACTGTTCTGAACATTTTCCAGCCTATGTAGAGCAGGGGTCCCCAACCTGTGGGCCACAGCCCACTACTGGGCCTTGGCCTACTGGCCACTGGGCCACAGAACAGGCTGGCCAGTGTGTGCACGCTTGTACGTGCACTCACCCCTACTTGAGCTAGCGCCGCCGCTATGCAAACAAGGTGCCGCGCAGCAAAAATGGGGCGCCGCACGGTGAAAATGGTATGGTGCTAGCGAGTGTCACATGGGTGCTAGCACCACTCCATTTGCATCACACGTGCTCGTGGCCCCGTTTGTGTGCGCGCACACTTAAAATGTTTTTCCCTCCCTTTCCGATCTGCCAACCAGGAAAGGTTGGAGACCTCTGATGTAGAGAATAATCTCCATGCCCTGCTTCTTGCTGTCAATCAGTTCTCTGTTATCCTTAAATTGAAAAAAAAAGCAGCTGTGTCTCTTTGAGAATATTATAAACTTTTCTAGGTGGTTCATACAGGTACTGCTCTTCTCAATTTCAATTATTGGGAAATGTTAGAATGTACTATTGGAAAGGACTCATAAATT
The DNA here is from genome assembly GCF_001527695.2 of Protobothrops mucrosquamatus. Classification (NCBI taxonomy): domain Eukaryota; kingdom Metazoa; phylum Chordata; class Lepidosauria; order Squamata; family Viperidae; genus Protobothrops; species Protobothrops mucrosquamatus. The sequence goes on from NW_015387150.1 coordinate 239,395, forward strand.
TTAATAGTTAAATAAATGATATTGTACAGTAGAAAGTGACTCTAGAATCACTCTCCAATTTGTAGAACCAGAAAATGGTAGCCAATTTCAAACTAGGTTTTTATATTTAACCTGGTTTATATTTTATATTACTGTAATAAACCAAGTACTTCTTCTAAAAAATTATGGCTTCTTTTACAATAAAAATATTAAAACTTAAATACCACCAGGTGAGAATCAGCTTTCCACCTGGGAACAAAATATTGTGAAGCCAGTTTTTCCAGCATTATTCAGCCTTAAGGCTTTATGTGGGCGTTAAATGCAGAAATGTTTTATTTGGCTGCTGATATCTACCATCAATTGGTACTTCTACTCAAATCTAAGATTGTTTTTAATGTTGGGTATGTTTAAAAAATCACCAATAAGGAAAGAAGGAAGGAAGGAAGGAAGGAAGGAAGGAAGGAAGGAAGGAAGGAAGGAAGATTATTTATGAACTATGTAAGTCTAAATATGTTCAATTAAAGACTTGCATAAAAAATAAGCATATGCATGTCTAAAATCAACATTTTTACAGTACAAGTATGAAATTTTGACCTAATCAATATGATTGTAAGAAGATAAAAAATGTCATTTCCCTTTAGCCATAAGGGCAAATTTGGAAACTGCTTCAGTACATGTTTGTTAACCATTAGATACTGGTCAAAATCATTTTTACTTTGAAGGATCCTTCCAATCTCTCGACCACCATGAATAGATTCTTTATGCATTTTCCTAGCCATCTGCATATGCAAGACCAACCTGCCTTTCCCCTTTCTTTGCAACAAGTGATATTTATGCCACACAAGATCTATGGCTTACAAAAATATGACACAGGATCCAATATTTTATTTTGATGTAGCACACAAAGTACATTTTCTCCCTACAGGTTATTTTTGCTTCTGCATATGTAACACTTTCTGAGGAACTGCTTCATGGAGGCCCATAGAACACTGAGTTTGTAATGGCTGCAGCTTCAAACGTTAGGGCTCTTTTGGGAGGGGGGTACATCTTGGACATTAAGACATTAAAAAATATTCTATAAATGTTAGATGAGTTACCAATTACAACATGATTTTTTTTTTACTTAAACAACCTAATATACAAGTAATCTTCACTCACTGACGGCTTATTCAGTGACCGTTTAAAAGAAACGTGTGAACAATTATCGAAGCTGTGTCCCCTGATCACGATTCAGGCTCTTGGCAACTGGTGCTCATTTATAGTGATCATAGAGTCCTGCAGGCATAGTGATTGTCATTAGCAAACTTCATAGCCAGCTTCCCAAGAGCAAAGGAATACAAATACTAAAATCATTCTCACTTTGATAAAGGTCCCAAGAATTACTCTGGATTTTCAAACAATAACCATATTGAATTCCAGCAATGTATTAGTTGGGTCAGTGAGAAGAATAATACAATAATAAAATGTGGACAGACAGGTTTGCATTCTTTCGTAAAGGAAATACATGTGCATTATGTACCCTGAACGGAGGAATGTTTGTTGTACTAAACTTTAAGGAATAACATGTTTCACTCCTGTGAAATGAACTAACTCAAGAAGCCTGGGATGCATTATAATTCATACAATTTGGTGAATGGGCAGTTTATAGGAAGCATTCCCTTCTCCAATTTGCAGAGTTTTGAACAAAGTAAGCATGTTACTTGGAAACCGATTCAAAGACAGCTTTGCATTTGCCAACTTTTTGTAGGAGAATGGGAACAGTTTCCACTTTACAAACCTATGCAAACTATAACCATTTCATTTTGTATTTCAATATTCTTTGCTCATATTATTGCCCTAACCAAATGTTAGGGACAAGAGAACATACATAAATATGGTGCCTGACTCTTTGCTGTTCCAAATAACATATATTGGTGGCTATAAGACTGGGAAAGTACATTTGTGAAAACAGATTAATGCTTACGTAAGATAAAGTTTTACTTTACTCCTGCCTACTGATAATATTCCTGCTTCTTATTTTATTCATTTATTTATTAAAAGTATATGCCACCTATCTCACGGTTTTAGGAGACTCTGGCTTTTTGCCTGTCCTTTTTTGAAATATGTTTGTATCAGCTGACTTTTAAAAATGTATTGTCATTTTATAGTTATTTTTTTCCTGTTAAATGTACACTGCTGCAATTGATTCTATGGGTAGTGGTATACATAAATACATAAATAAATGTGATCAACAATAGAAAATAAAAGGAAATAAAAATAAGACAACTCACTAGAAAATATTAGGATTGGAAAAATATAGGATAAAGCAGGCCTTTAAAAATCAAGTTTAAAAAGAATAGGTGATTTTATATTATGGCAGATATCATTTTGTGAAAGTAATACCTGGTTGTAAGTCATGATAGAATGACTTTTATAATAATAATGATGATGATGATGATGATGATGATGATGATGATGATGATGATGATGATGATGATGGAAGGGACCTTGGAGGTCATTTAGTCCAACCCCCTGCTCAGGCAGGAAACCCTATAGCAGAGGCCCCAACCTTTTGGGCACCAGTTCTGTGGAGAAAGATTTTTCCACGGACCAGAGGGGGGGTGATTTCGTGTGCTGCCTGCATCCCATGAATGGGGCTTCGCTTGTTTGCGCGGCCCAGTTGCTGGCATGCTGCAGTCCGGTACAGACTGTTTGTCCACAGACTGTTTTTTGGGGACCCCTGTCCTATAGCATTTCAGACAAATGGCTGTCCAGTCTCTTCTTAAAAACTTCCAGTGTTGGAACACCCACAACTTCTGGAGGCAACTCGTTTCATTGATTAATTATTCTAACTGTCAAGAACTTTCTCCTTAGTTCAAGGCTGGTTCTCTCCTTGGTTAGTTTCCATCCCTTGCTTCATGTCCTGCCTTCAGGCACTTTGGAGAATAGCTTGATTCCCTCTTCTTTATGGCAACCCCTGAGATATTGGAACACTGCTACTTCACACGCCAAGTGTCAATACAGAAATATATTTGTATCATTCAAAGCTTCTTACTAAGTACTATTGAAGGTGCCTGTTTGGGGCAGAGGATGCAGTCATTACAGCACTATGTGTTATTCCCAAAATTATTTTTATGAGATATATCTAATACAGTATGTTAATCTATTTGCCTCTTCAAAAACTCTTAATCTCTCCTTATCCTATCCTGTTGCACACTCTTTAAGCCTACTGTACTTCTCATGCTCCTGCTTGCCTTTCTGAAAAGAATTCCAAATCGAGATGCCTACTTGCAGAGTGGGTTTTCTGACACCAACTTGATTGAAAAAGAAAGCTAAGCACTTAAAAATGGCTTGAAATATTTCATTATTTTAAATATGCTCTAACTTTAAATTTATCTTTTGTCTATTTTGTCTGCATTTTGCGATTCTTTAGTTTAATTGTTAGAAAACTATTATAAACCAGACTGAAATTTCTGAATATAGACTAAATCAGGCAAAAATATTTGCCAATACATTCTACTTCGTATCAAAATTAATAATTTAATGGATAATGGGGCACGTAGAATGATAGTAGCACAATAAGTAGCACACTTAGATCCAATAGAAGGGAAAATGTGTAACACAGGGTTGAACTGTGGAGCCCTTGATGCTCACTAAGCTTGTTTGCTTACAGAGGTTTCATTACCAACTAGATAACATCATCACTATGAGAGAGGGGTTTATTCCATTTTTATATAGAGCGGCTACCTCTTAGTATAATGAAAGACATCTGCGTTTTTTAAATATTAAGGCAAGGTAAATCAAGTTCAGTTTAAAAAAAACTTTAAAGAAAAGCCTGAACAGACCAACTATTCTAACAAATGGTGGAAAGTCCAATTTACTCACCACCCCCACCTCAACCCCAACCTTAAGACTTTCAACATTTTTCTGTGGGAGCTTGTCACAAGTAAAACTATCAAAACAACGCTATTATACATATCTTGTTACATTATGTATTGTGCAATGAAATAATCCTCACTCTTGTAGAATCAAATAATGATTAGAAAGCTGAAACCAAAGGGAAGCTGAATTCTGGAACAATGAATATTGCATGTTGTAACTAAGGACAAAATATATACGTATTATCTTAAAGTTAAGGAATATTAATGTTATTTATATATTAAGACCCATAATCAGTTTCAAAGAAAAGCACACTTTTACTGAATTTGTGTGAGGCGCTATTTTTTTCCTGTTCCAACACACTTTGGATGTAGACTTACCAAACTGCTGTCATATACATCACTTAAAACTAAAACTAAAATCAAAATCTAGCTGTTAAATGATGCTTCAGTGGAATGCAATTAAATTTGGATAAATAAAATGAACATTTCCAAAGAAAGAGATCCATGGGGGGAAAAAAGTTCAGCGAGAAGCACAAACAACAAACAGAATAGTCCTGATTTGCAAATGAAAACCCGGAGTGTAAAGAAAAAAATCTCAGAGATGTAGGGCATCTCTCCTCAGCTTTTGTTCCTTTTCTTGACTACTCTCATTATTCTTTTTGGCAGAATTGGAGCTTATGCAGCTGCAGACCTTCCCAATCTGTTGCCCTTTCTTGATTGGTAACGAAGCAAAGGCAGCCAACTGCACTCATGTGAATCTTTTCCCCTCAGAGGCGCACTAACCAAGGATGGCAACTTTTCCAGCCTTCTGTGAAGGCCAGATTAAATTATAGCTAGCCACCAACAAAACAAGATTCACCTCAGTCACTAAACAGATTCCCACTCCCATGCACTCAAGCCTATAAGACGGTTTGGAAATGCATTTGTCAATAAAAAGAAAACAGCCTAAAACATGTGCAAAAACTTTTGAAAATCTAGAAATGTGAAGAAAGCCATTTTAATAGGAACATATGAACGTGATTCAGTTTATATTAAATCTGTGCTTTGTACATTTAATGTGATTTAATGATCGTTTTAAGGTATGACTTTTAAATAATTAATGCTAAAATATGACATTGAATACAACTTCATATAGAGATTGAATGCAAAAAAGAACACTTTTACTGGATACTTATCTCAAAAAAGTCATATTTCCCTGGCAGTAATTCCCCCTCAGCTCTATTATTCCTGATAATTAATCAAACTAATCTAAAGCTGAGTAGAGGTTTTGGAGTTTCAGAAACCTTGCTAATAAGTGGAAATTTTGATGCATTTTCCATCCTTGTCCCCTCACTTCCCCCCAAAAACCTCGGCCAACTTTTAAGTTACCATTTTAAAAACTAAAAAATGTAAGGAAAACTGAGACATGCTTTAAAAATCCTTACAAGTTTTACTTAAGAGTTCTTCATCTGTCGCAGGGGTGTCAAACTCGCAACGTCACGTGACGTGTCGCAACATATTGCGACTTTTTTGCCATTGCCGGCAAGGGGGCCGGTGCGGTTTTGTTATGATGCATCTGGCCCGCGGGCTGGCAGTTTGACACCCCTAATCTATTGGATTCAAGGTTAGGGTTTGATTTAATCTCAAAGGAACCTGATTAGTAAATAATATGAATATTGGGATTGTAGCATTTTGATACATACCAATTATCTTCTATAAATATCTGCTGAACTAAAGTTCTAAGAACTCAGGAATCTTTTTTAAAAAATGCTTTCAACGAAATGGTTCTAACAGTGCTAGAACAATGTGTCACTTGTGATGTATATATTGAGCTTAATTGGATGATATAACAGCCACAGGCTTGGTTTACTATTAAACACACCTGTGCGTACCAATTGGCTTCAGTTGGAAACAACACTTTGTGCCTTGCTAAGCTTACTATTTTTGACTGCCAACTAGTCTCTAAGTAGACAATGTTCCCATAGTTTGCTTCTCAGGGCACTCTCTGGTTACTGTACCAGAAAATAACTTGTAGTTATGGTAAACTTAAAACAAAGAGAGCCACAAGACAGTGCCATGCTTGTAATTTTTCATCCTCACAGTTAAGCTAGGTTTACCAAAGAACTACAGCCTCTACTTTCCATCCTAATGCTCTCCAGATATTTTGAAGTACAAGCCAGAATAGTCAGAAATAATGGGAACTGTAATCCAAAACATCTGGAGAATATTAAGTGGAGGACAGGCTGAATGCACTACAAAATCCTCATTTTTTAAAGAAAATCTGGATTTTTATTGTTACAATTTGAATGTCTGCTTCCCCATTGAAACAGTACTGTTGTCATGATCACAAAAGCCGAGTAGGAATTATCACATAGATTTGGAAATACTGCTGAAACAGATGAGTGTTTTCAAACACAGCTAGAAAAATCACCTCAATAGTTAATAGCCCAAAAAAAATCCTGATCCCATTAACTTTGTGAAAATGGTACATCATTCCATCTACACAGGATATAGTTTTGCCAGCTTCAGTGCTTAAAGAAAACTAAAAGATCTTTTATGCATACAGATACTACTTGCTCATACATGTCAGTTATGACATTCTGACCTTGGAAGCAATATGACCCTTGGACAATGGAAGTAGCCCTTCGGAGTGCAATGTAGCTGTGGCCTGGTGCCTCAGTTTGTGCATTTCTAGTCAGTGGCTTAATTTTCTCAAAGAAAGTTTTAAGTGTTTCACATTCTAGAATAGGCATATGAATCTAAAACAGGAAAATTCTATCTGAAATATGAAATACTGACATACCACTCAATTGGATGTTCCAAGCTAGACAGTCCATTGATCTGATGTTAAAGAACAACGTCCATACAGACCAGAATCATAAAAGTTGTTGTTTTTATACAAAGTCTATTTGCTTGTATTTTAAACACATTTAGCATTTGGGGATTATGAAGTCATTATAATATGTGATGTGATATATGTGATGACTTCATCATCTCCAAATCACACATAGGAAGCATTTTTAGCAATCTGGACTTCTTTCTGCATCCTAATATTTCCCTTTTTTTTTCTCCAAAAGGTATAAAGGAAACAAATTTCAACAAAAGCATAGCTCACTGTTAACAACACATAGATATCTTCAACTATCCCTGTGTTAAATATATAGCACACTCAATATATCAGACAATGATTTGGCTCTATTATACTTGTGCAATTTAATGCACTGTGTGTATGCAAGCACAGAAATGTAGTGCTTAGATCAGAGAACTCTAGCTAAATCCTTCAATGAACTCACTGAATGACATTGGTTAACCATGTTTTCTCAAATCAACCTTTTCCATTAGATTATGGTAGTGGGTATCTTCTTAATAATGTTGATTTAAAGGGTTAATATGTCCTGCTAATACTAAATTCTTAGTCCTCACAAAATGCGAACAGTTAACAATTTTAAAGTAAACATGACTTTCACCCTCAAATATGAACATATTGGTCTGAACCCATATGTTTTAGTTAATTGTCTAAAACTGCAACACAGTAAAGGGAGAATCACATAAAATATTTGATACGCATTTTAGTTCTATCTCGGTATTTTCTGGAATTACTGTAACCTACATTTCTAATACTTTCTCTGTAAAACACACAAAAAATAACATCCCTCTCTCTAATAATTTTCTGCTTTCAGCACATTTATAATACTATAAGTCAGAAACATGGGGCATCTAAATTACCTGCATTCTGATCTTATCATCTAGGAGTGTCAATTGTCAATCTTTGGGTCTGGTTGAAATATGGTCTGCAATCCAAGAATACACTCAGATTTTTATTCATTACTGAAAAATTCCCCAGAAAAGGGAAATGAGGGGATATGATATTAAAATCCAAAAATTATCATAATGAAGGATACCATAGAACAGAGAGGTCCCCAACCTTTTGGGCACCAGGGACCAGTTACGTGGAGAGAGGTTTTTCCGTGGACTGGAGGGTGTGTGGTTTTGTGTGCTGCCTGCATCCTGGGGATGGGGCTTTGCTTGTTTGTATGGACCAGTTGCTGGCATACCGCAGCCCGGTACTAGTCCATGGACCAGGGGTTGAGGACCCCTGCCATAGAATATAGTAAAGTAATAATTGTACTACATCAAAATCAGAGATGTCACAAACTTTAAGTAACCTCAAGATTTCTGGCTAGACCAGGAATTTGCAGAACTAAATATTAGAAATCTAACTCAATACATTACAGATAGTATTATTAAACTGGACATTTAGAGTTCAATACTTTCTTTTAAAAACATTATTCTTCATTTGTAGTCATATTGGTATTATGCTATAAGTTGGGTGCCTTGATTTTAGTCTGGCAACAACTTAACAGAAGTTTGAACAGTAGTAGTTTTACTAGTATGGTAGATCATTTTTCATTACTAATAACTGTTCTCTAGTTGTTTAACACAAGCAACATAGGTGAGGCTGTTCTACAAAATCCTTTTTTATTTGAATACACAGGTCATCTCAGTAAATGGCATGGGAGATGTTAGCAATTAATATTACCCCTGAGCCACCATTTTGCACTTTGTTCAGTTTGCTGGATTTCTATATTCTAGCAAAGAAGTCATGGAATCTAGAAGTTTGCCCATTATCTCTCTTGTATTTAAGGTGTGAAAAATTATTAAACCTGTCTCCCCATTTATACAGAATCAAGATGTGGTAAATTATACCAGAAAAAGAACAAATTCATTCTGACTATTTTATCATTTATTTGGTGGAGAAGGAAGCAATGAGAGTTGCACAAATACTCAATCTACACTTGAGTATCAGTATACACTCAATATACACATATATTCTACATTTGAAGATCAATATTTCTGTTAATTCAAAAGTTGCTCTGGATCAAATGTCAATATTTTAGCTAAAGATGCTTTTGTATTAGATAAAGTCTAACACAAAAGTATCTTATTATTTTGAAGAAAATATTTATTTTTAAATATATCCCACCCCAAGGGTTTAAACTTGAGTTCAATGAAAAATGTATAATGATTAAAAATATAGTTGGTATCTTTTTAAGAAGATAGCAAAGAAGCAAAAGAATACTCAGGGATGCATGAGCAACAATTTTACCCACACTGAAAGTATATCATTAATGGGACAAAAAGGGGCAAATACATACCCCACTCATCCTTGCAAGAAGTGGGGGGGGGGGAGAAGCACTGGTATAATGAAAGGTTACATCTTTTAATCTACATAGCAAGCAGTGAAGTTCAAGGTAGTTTAAATACTTCTACAGATATAATACTTCTCTGCTTTTGGCAACAGTGTTTAAAGAACAACAATCTATTGTAGTTATTTTAGTTAAATACCAAATGTATTTATTTAAGTTGTACAAATGTAGCTACTTAAAAAAACAGCTTTTTTTAAAAAAAAAAAATAACTGAGTTGCCTCAAGTATAACTGGGGAGTCAAACAAGTTTTATGCACCTGTTTAATTCCACCACCAGTTTCCTAAGACACACCTTTAGTTCAGCAGGTGCAATTCTATGTTCTGACAAGTCTGAAAAATGGAGGAGGAAGCTAGTCCTGACTAGCACCATTCCAGTTAGCCTTTGATTTGCATAAGTATCTGGGAGCCAATTCAAATTTCAGGATTCACCATATGAAATGAAGAAAGGAGTCAATGATTTTAAAGATACTGCCTGAACAGCTACCCATATTATCACTGAAGTAGGGCTCCAGGAAATAAGATAGATTACATAATGGATCACTTGAATTTCATACCTTTGCTGAATTCTAATCATGTGGTGTAATCATAACAGAAAAAAAAATGCATGCAAGGAAGTTGACAGTGGAATCCGTTCACAGATCTCCCTGGACCCTGAGCAAATACTGTTCTATAAAGTGGGATTAGAATACTGGATTTATATTGAGCTTTTGCACTCTAAAACACTCCCCCACACCCACCTTAAGTATTTCCCACCAGACCAAACACGTAATGAATCATTCAAAAAAGTAACAAAAGAAGCCGTGTGGCAAGTTGATGGCAGCTTCCATGTTCAAATTACACAGGCTTTCCACCTGAACTTTGACATGATGCCCTTTGTCTCTGTAAGCATTCCACTAATGCCATTTAAATGTATCAACCATGTGGGTCAGCATATTTAAGATATCTCTGCATGGTTTCAGGAAGCAGGTTAGATGTTGGCAATGTATAGTTCAAATCTCTGTTTAGATGTGAAACTCTGCTAAAGGGAATGGAAAGAACAGTCTGACCTCCCTACTTCTTGGAATTGTAAAAGTAGGGAATGGGAGGAGGAAAGCCTGAAGTGCTGCCTCAGCTCTTCAGAGGCAAAGGGCTTTAAAAATAAAAATAAAAACTAGTGAAAAAAAGAACATACACAACCCAACTTGGGTTTAGAACGACAGAAATGGCTCCTATTCAGGATACACACCAATTAAAATACACACCAATAAGACCACAAATTAAAGATCTGATCCTTGTCCTAAATAACAGTTGAATAGGATGGAGCTTCTGGAAGTTTCCCAGTTATAAACGGTCTGGCTTTTGGTTTATTTTAGTCATGTCCATGGTCCCCAGACCCTCCCCTGTCCAGTTGATCTGTTTACTGAAGCCAAGAAAGAAGCATCTGCATAAAGCTCAGAACACATTTTCTTTTACCAATATTACTAGATATGTTCCTACTCAAAACAGCTTCTTGCATGGAGCCCGGCCTAGATTCGGGTAATCCTCGACTTACAACAGTTCATTTGGTGACCGTTCAAAGTTACAACGGCACTGGGGAAAAAAAGTGACTTATGACCATTTTTCACACTTGCAACTGTTCCAGCATCCTAAACGCTCATGTGATCGAAATTCAGATGCTTGGCAACTGACTCGTATTTATGACGGTTGCAGTGTCCCAGGGTCATGTGGATCCCCTTTTGCAACCTTCTCACAAGCAAAGTCAATGGGGAAGCCGGATTCACTTAACAATCAGGTTAAACTAACATCAACTGCAACGATTCACTTAACAGCGGTTGCAAGAGAGGTCGTAAAATGGGTCAAAAGCTCACTTAACCAATGTCAATGTTGGACTCAACCGTGGTCGTAAGACGAGAACCACCTGCGCTGATACTGGCCCAAATCTTCGGAGATCGCTCTCAAACCATCCTGACCTGCCAGGAACAATACGGGGGGGGGGGGGGAGAAGGAGAGAGCGACCTGACGAGCGGACAAACACGCACACGCGTTCCCGGGCCCACGTACTTTCCCGCGGCCAAGTTCTTCCCTTCCTATCCCCACCGCGGCACAGCCTGCTCCAGGCACCTGTCGCCCTTCGAGCGCAAGCTCCTCCCCGGCCGACTGGCTCTGCCTCCTCCGGTCCGTCCTTCCTCACCTGTCCCGCGGGTCGACCCAGCTGGTGGTTTTGGTGGCGTGGTCGATGTAATAGACTTTGCCGTCGTAGTCGCGAGCTTCCTCCCAGCCTTCGGGCAAAGGCAGCTCCTGCCGGGGCATTTTTCCCGGCAGCAGGCGCAGCAGCAGCAGCAGCAGCGGGAGAGACGGACCGAGGCCGGAGGCGGCGGCAGCGGCGGCGGCGGCCACCCCATGCAAAGGGTTCAGCAACCCCCCGCCCAGCCCAGCAGCTGGCACGGCGGGCTGGGGCGAGGGGTCGCGGCGAGCAAGGAAACCGGAGCCAGGCAGCCGACCAGGCGGGAGTCTCGCATCCTCAGCCGCGCGGGGAGCAAGGAGAAGCGGCGCCTGCGGGGGAAGAAGAGCTTTTCGACTGGGGCAGGCAACACACGGCAGCCCAGGCGAGCCGGGCTGGCCGCCGTCCGTCCGTCCGTCCTCTTCCGACAAGCAAGCCGGTCGCCTCTCCCCCGCTTCTCTCTCTCTCTCTCTCTCTCTTCGGCAAGAGACCCTCGAAGCCAGAGAAGGGGGCGGAGCTACGCTGCCGTGGAGCCTGGTGCCTAGAGAGGTCGAGCCCACTTCTTTTCCCGGGCTTTTGCTTCCAGCGAAGTAGGGCCGTCAGCTTAGCCCAGGCTCCGGTGCCGAGCGCTCCCCGCCAGAGAGTCTTGCAGCGCCGCTCCGCCCGCGGCTGTTGCTCCTCCTCCTCCTCCTCCTCCTCTCACCGCTGTCTCCTAGGTTCCTTCCTTCACTCCTCCCCTCGGCCGATGCTACTGTAATACAGGTAATAGTAGAGCCACTTCAACTTTTTTTTTTTTTTTTTTTTAAATCTAGCGGCGGCTATTACCATAAACACGACCGTATCGGAGACGAGCGCCCCCTCCTGGTTGAGGCGGGGAGGGGGAAGGGAGGAGGAAGAGGAGGAGGAGCCGCTGCAGCTTTTGACCGCGGGTGAGGCAGGTTAAGAGAAGCCAACCTGATAGCGGAGGCTGGGTGGATTCCCACGTGCTGTTAACTCGGTTAGCAAATGGGAGGGTCGGGGGATTGGTCAAAGGTGCTTCAGAGGAGACGCTCATCCACAGAATACAGGTGAAGGTGGAGGTAATTGATTTTCAAGACTTGGGATCAAGCCCTAGGGCGGGGGGCTGAAGACAAAATCTGAATGGAGGAGGCAGCGCGGGGATCCCTTTCTGAAGACAGCTTGCCCACGGTTTGTATTAGACGGAAGATGATCGTGTGGCTGGTGTCGAATCAAATCGATAGAGCCAAGCTTAAGGATTCAAAATCGGCAGCATGAAAACCTTTCAGAAAAGCTTTCCCCCCCCCGCAAATAGAGTTTTTTTCCCCTCCCACATTGTACCAAAATAGCAGTTCCTCAACTCTTCTTTCTTATCTACATAAGGGAGAATATGTAGGTAAGAAAGAAAACATCAGCTATCAATCTTGGGGGGAAAACATGAAGAAAAGTAGAAAAGAAAAACATTTGTACTACCTGGTAAACATGGAGAGTGTATCTCTAAGCCAGTGGTGGCGAACCTATGGCACGGGTGCCAGAGGTGGCACTCAGAGCCCTCTCTGTGGGCACACGTGCCGTTGCCCCAGTCCTAGGCCTTCAGCTGGGTTTTATAAAACCTTTTCACTTTAGGCCTCCGCCACCATGTGCAAAAAAAAAAAAAAGGTTCAATCAGTCAATTTCAACTTCTCTCGGGAAAAAAAAATCTTGCAAAGTTGGAATTGATTGATTGAACTTTTTAGTCCCACCCAGTCTGCCGTTACCACCGCAGCCACGCCGACCCAATTGGTCACGCCCACCCAATGGGCCACACCCACCCGGCACTCGACGATGCATAAGTGGGTTTTGGGTTGCAGTTTGGGCACTCAGTCTCTAAAAGGTTCGCCATCACTGCTCTAAGCCATCTGGAACCCTCATTTCCATCATATCAAGGGCAGTATGTGGATCACTTGATCCCAGAAATCACCATGACCTGTGTAAATGGGGGGGAAAAAACAACCAACCACTAGCTGATGGTGACTTCATGGAGAGATCCATGTCATCTTCTTAACAATAATGTAAAGATGGCTTGCCACCCGCCTTCCTCCAAGATGTTTTTCAACTTCCTAACTACCCTTGGTGGTCTTCCATCAAAGTGCTTAACCTTATCCAATCCTACTACACTTCTGGAGATCAGCTGAATAAGTTAGGTGCTGCCATCTAGCTATATTTAAACTCAATGCACAGCCAAATTGGCACCAAGTGGCAACTTGTTTCAAACTGCAAAAAAAAAAAAAAAAAAGTTGATAATCACTTAAGAGGAGAAAGAATAAAGTTGGCAAGGCAACGGATTGATATATGTCAATATAATTTTTATATGACAGAACACCATTTTAAAATATATACTAAATTTTGAATTTTATATACATGTGCTTTCGTAGAAATCAGTGGGTTTTACTTCTGAGAAAACATGTATCAGATTCTGTTATGTAACAATGTATATCAGTAACCTAGAACCAAAAAATTAGGAGTAGACATCATATGATTCTAAAATGATAAAGTTTGAACACAGAAAATAATAACTTGAAAGACAAGACAAGGCAGACCATATTTTGATTCCTATACGCCAGTGATGGTGAACCTTTTAGAGACTGAGTGCCCAAACTGCAACCCAAAACCCACTTATGCATCATCGAGTGCTGGTGAGTGTGGCCCATTGGGTGGGTGTGGCCCATTGGGTGGGCGTGGCTGCAGTGGTAACGGCAGACTGGGTGGGACTAAAAAGATCAATCAGTTCCAACTTTGCAAGAACTTTTTTTTTCCCGCGAGAAGTTGAAATTGACTGAATCTTTTTTTTTTTTGCACACAGCGGCGGAGGCCTAAAGCGAAAAGGTTTTATAAAACCCAGCTGAAGGCCTAGGACTGGGGCAACGGCGTGTGTGCCCACAGAGAGGGCTCTGAGTGCCGCCTCTGGCATCTGTGCCATAGGTTCGCCACCACTGCTATACGCCATGAGAAGCAAATGTTCTCCAGACATTGCTGAAGTACATCCTTATAATACTTCTCCCTCTTGGACACACTGACTGGAGCTGCTGAGATTAATATGTATCCTGCACAACACACACAGGCTTTCCTATCTGCAAAAATGATCAGTGAACATATCCAAAGATAATGACTTTAATCCAATCACAATGAGAAAGTAGCTGCCTATTAACAGCAAGTTGTGCAACAATAAAAGAAAACAACTATGTAAGATTGTTAAAACAAATAAAATTGGATCTGGAAAAGTGGACGTGGAATTAAGGAGAAACTTCCTGACAGGACAATTAACCAGTGGAACAGCTTGCCTCCAGAAATCGTGGGTGCTCCATCACTGGAGATTTTTAAAAAGAGGCTAGACAGTCACTTATCTAAGATGGTATAGGTTCTCCTGCTTCAGCGGGGGGCTGGACTAGAAGACCTCCAAGGTCCCTTCCAGCTCTATTCTATTTTTATAGGACCATATAAGCTGGCAAAAGGGGGCTGGCTTCTCCCAATGATCTTTCTCTTTGTGTTGCTTTTTTTGCCATCATCCTGGCTTTTAGCAGGTAATTCTGGACCTCCTCACACAATGCACATCCTATCCATGGAAGCTGTGAGGGAAGACTAGTTGAGTTACAGCAAAGAGAATTACAACTGAAAAGTCTCAGTAGCAAACAGGAACACATTTTTATACATTTTAAAAATAAAAACTTGCTTAAATGAACAGATCCATTTTTGTCTATACAAGCCAATCAGACAACTCAAGTTATAATCATGATTTAACCCAAATGAGGTGACAATCATTCAGCGACATTGTTGTGATGGCAGAGCCCTTGACCACAGTAGAGAAAGAATGGACATTGAAGGAAAAGATAAAACTCGTTTTCCCAAGGAAAATTATTATACTACCAACTGAACATAACAGACCATTCCCAGAAAAAGAGCAGCTGTTATATGAGTTACCAGAGATGAAAAAGTCTCTGTGAATTCATACATAAGAGAACATTATATATTGGTTTGATTTTTTTCAGATCTTCAGGCTGAACATTTACAATGTGGAGGTTCACTGGAACAAACATGGGAAAAAACTGACCACACTTTAAGACAGCTTTCACATTGCCTAAGATCAGCTGTGAACGCAGAGTATGATACAGAGTAAATACTAAAAGAACTTCAAAAATAAGATACTGCAGCACATACTCCAGATACCATGGCAACGGCACAATTCCAGCACCAATCATAATGGTGCATCAAAATATCCCTCCCACATATGTGGAAGGAGAAGGCCAAAAAAGGCCCATTAAATATGGTTAGGATGAAGAATGGCATTTTCCCCATTGTCACAATGGTTGTTATACCATTATTGGGCTTATACAACATACTAAGCAATGATTCATGTCAATAGAGAAAGCCTTCTATCTGGCTTTCATTAATTAATAGGAACTGAAATGTTGCCCTCTCTGTCCAATCATACGGGATGGGCAGAAAGTAAAGATATAGTCCCTCAGACAGCCTGGCCCTACATCATGAAGGGCTTTATAAATTGTAACCAGAATCTTGAGTTTCACCTGGAAGCTTTCCTTTCACCAGCTCATGAAGCAGAGATCCCACATAGGCAGGTTTCAGCATCATTGCTGTTGCATTCTGGACCAGCTGTAGCTTCCAAGTAGTCCTCAAGACTGATGTCAAGTGGAACAAACTGCATACTGCAATAGTCCATACCAATCATAGCTACATCCATACAATAGGCAAAATTAGGAAGGAGAGTTGTGTTGCGCAGATCAATGCTTGGGTTCCTCTTCCCAGAGAAAATCAGTTAAAATCCCCCTCCTAGATTGTGCCCCCCCTTATTTAAAGCTATGAATGGTTATTTCAGTGAACAAAGATTTTTTAGAAGTGATATCCAAATTTCTACTCTGTAATTATTTCTGCATATTCATTCTAATAGTTGATTTCTTTTAATATTCAAAAATAAGTTTAAAGAATGCTCTGCTAAAATTGAAACTTCCGGCTATCATTTTAATACTAATTTTAGAAACCCAAAAACTCTTTCATAAGGGATTTCGGGAATAAATCCCCTTGCTTTTCAGCACATAATTCTAAAATTAATTACTGAGACTTGGTATTAAATTAATTAGTTAATGTACCAGATTCAGCCCCCATTGGTCATTTTGATGTTTTCAAATATAGTTGTATTATGAAGTAATAGACATGTGACTCTTAGTTATAAAGAATCAAGAGAATAACAAATAAAGAGAAGAGGGGATGATTCATAGGTATAGGGTTTTTTTTTTGTGTGTGTAAAAGGGAGTGTTATTTACTTTCCAAACAGGGAACTGGCAATGAATTCCAAGAAACTTGACACCATGTGTAATTCTGCCTGTAATCATGGCACGGATGGCAGAAAATAATGCCATATGTCATTGAATTGGAGCTGCCATTTTTCATTTCAACAGTTTCCAAATATTAATAAAAATACTATAGCTGATTTTATCTAGGTTAGAACATAATATTTATCCCCCCATGAGCTCATCTTTAAAGACTTTCTAGCAACATAATCAGATCTTATTTTAACTATGCTCAAAACTAATTCACTATGTCACTATTAGTAATTGTTTTATGAAAACCCAACTCATAAAACTCGTTGTTTTATGAAAACACAACTATTTCTTCAAGATAGTGCCATCTCATTTTCTCAAGCCAATATGGCAGGAGCATTCATCCATAAATAATAGGGGATACTTAATAATAAGACAGTTTAGCATAGTGATTGGTGAAATAGGCTAGAAATCAGGAGACCATGAGTTCTAATTCTAAGTTGTAATTCTATCTTAGGCACAAAGCCAATTGGGTAACTTTGGGTCAGTTCCTCTCTCTTTGGAAGCATGAAATGGCAAATGACTTCATCTAAACCTTGTCAAAACCAGGTAGTTTCCAGGAGTCAAAAACTACCTCAAAAATACACACCCAAGCCACAAATAATAGGGAATGTTTAATCCAAGCCTCAATTTGTAATTTATCAGAGGGGCTCTTCTAAGTCTTAGGCCATTAATGACATGTAGAGAAACTAGCAAAGGAAGATCTTTGTCTTGCAGGAATATGGAAGATTTTTTGTCAGGCTATGCCCTAATCAAGAGACACTGAAGTTATCTCCATTTCTATTCTTGTGAGCAGCAAGTCAGCTGGGCTCAGGATTTCCCCATTCTGCTAATACAGTCCTTTTAAGCTACCTCTTTAAGAATACCAGTTTCATGTTTTCTTTCATATGTATTTATGTTAAACTTATATTTGTCATAACTGAGGAGCTGCTTGCAATGGATCAGTGGCTGAGCAAACAAGTTATTATTTTTTATTAATTAAGTAGAAAAAAGGGGAGAAATACATATACACACATATATCAACAAAGGCAGAAGGCAGCAGTTTCCACTGTCTACTTTGTTATTTGAAATTGCCCTGGAAGTTTTGGCCAACAAGAACTGAAAAGATAAACAGATAATAGGGATCAAAATTCAAGGAGAGGAATGCAAGATGGTATGTTGTGCTGACAATGTAGTACTAATAATTATGCAACTATGAAGGTCTATGCAACAGTTGATGAAAGTAATTTTATCAACAATTTTGTCTGCTTTTCTTGATACAAAAATCAATAAAAATAAAACAAAAGATAATAACAAGGCATTTAACTCCTGAAGGAGAATATTTTGTGGAAAAAAGTGTCTATTTATGGAACAACAAAAGATCCAGTTAAATATTGTAAGACTTTACCTGAGAGGTTGCAATAAAGACATATTTCAAAACAATTACAATGAATTATGGAAAGAAAGAAAGAAAAACAAGACCTGGAAAAGCTTTAAATTTTCCTGGCTAGTACTTATCATGACAATAAAAATGAATGTATTATCCAGTATAAATCATGTATTTCAAATGGCGCCAATTCAGATTTCAGGAAGCAAGTTATGATATACCTTGTGACCCAGGAGCTGCAGTCCCTGTAATAGAGCTTGGATGAGACCACAACAATCTGGATACTGGGCTGTCCCTTCCCTGCCTTTGTCCTTGAATTTCATGATCTCCTAACATCAGAAGATGTAGGGGTGGCCTAATTATCTTCAAACCAAAACAACATGGGAGCTTTTTCTTCTGTGTTTTCCCTCCTTGCTTTCCCAGATGACATACCAGTTGGTGCATTAGTACACTGCTGAATTGTCTGAAAGCGATAAAAATATATTTGATACAATGTAATGAAAGAAACAGAATTTCTTGGGTGGCACTGACATCTGATTCTTTATTTTTTTTATTTGGTAAATTTATATAGCTGCCCATCTCACTTAAAAAAAATAAAAGTACAACAAATAATTAAAAAAAACCTAACAGAAAGCATTAATCTTAATTAATTAATCAATCTTAAAAGCAATAAAACCATTAAAACAATAAAACAGAAATGTGCAGGAAATGCACAGTTGTTTTCTTTAACAAAATAACCACCTTACAGACTTCATATTCATTTTGCTGGATTCTCAAGCCACATGGCAAAGCCATGGTTTCAGACTCTTCCTGAAGGCCAGCAAGATCAAAGCCAACCTAACTTCAGAGTGATGTTCCAAAGGGCAGGTGCCACGGCAGAAAAGGCTCTCTTCCTGGGCCCTGTCAGATGACATTTCTTCATGGATTGGACCTTTAACATGCCCTTTCTGCTAAACCCCAATGGGATGGAGAGATATGATTGGGATGCAGTCCCTCAAATAATTTGTCAAGACTGCTAACATTGGATGTTCTTGCTTGCCATATGTGAAGAAGCAAACATGTTTTATTTAGCCTGCATATCACTTCTAGAGTTAAAGCAGACAATACTAGCCTAGTAGATGGGAAAGTATGCCAGTTAATCATAACAATATCTCAGCACAGCACAGCCAAGGTCAACTGTAACAGGAGAAATAGGGAGGGGGCAATTCACACTTCACACTAATTGGAGAATATGATTGATGACTGTAAAATGAAGGAGTGAGTTATGCTTTGTTACGGGTGATTGGGGGTGGGAGCTTTCAGTTTTTGGCTTCTTTATTGTAGGTGCCGAAGCTATGTAGCAAAATAAAGGATTCTTTAAGGTAAATAAGCCTCAAAGTTCTTTGAAAAGCTACTTCTTCTCGGAACCATGTCATAATTATTACTAACATGCCCAAAAATGGGGGGGGGGGACCTGTTTTGTGTATCTGTGTTGGCACTGGGCTAGAAACCCCCTAACTTCTCACCTGTAAAGGAGATGGGGGAAAATTGTACTTTCAGACTACAAAGATTCTGTTAATGTATGGCTTGCAAGTCTCATGCCCTCTTCCAAAGAGAAAAAAATTAGGGGCTCCCTGCTATCTGCTGAGTTCCTGGCAGCAGCATGGGGCAACACCAGCAACAAGTAGATGCACAGATGACCAATTTACAGAATGCCATGATAAAACTAATGCAACAGTAGGGGCAGAATTTTCCTCAACCTGCAGTAGCACAACAAATTGTGGTTCCACCAATGTGACCTTGATGGAAAAATTATGGAGGATCCATTCTGAGCATTCTTCTCTGCTCATTATGCAGTTATGGGCTATGCCCTTTGTTATTTGACTATTCTCCAGACAGCATCTCTCTCTTCCTCATTTCTCAAGGTTTTTCTCACATGCCATCTGCTCAGGAAATTATGTGTTCCAGTCACTCTCAGCCCTAGGATGGAGACAATGACAAACTACTTCCAAAAAACCTTGTTGAGAGACCTGTAGAGACTTACAGGCAGTCTCCAGGAGTCAAGTCAAATCCCCAAGTCTTCTAAAAATTACAGTTTTTCCCTTCACTCTAAGGGACATTCCTGCTCATCTGCTTCTGTCCATGAAATGCCTTTCAGATATTCAGATTCTGCATTCTAAAATAAATTATGAAAGCAAAGGAATTAGGGTTTGTATTGCATTGACTGCAAGGATTCTTTGTGTGTTCAGGTTTAGTATCTGACTTCATACATCATTCAACATAGTAAACAATAATTTATGGTTTAACCACATTATAGTTAGCCTGCCATAACAAATTAAACAATAATTCAGTGTCTGTACCCAGTACTGAATTGAATCAGCAAAGATAACAAGCCCTTGTTCATATTGGTTGTGAAATGTTCCAGGTTTTAGAGGTTTTAGATTGTTTTGTCCAACAAAGACCTACTTCTCCAGCTTCTATTATAAGGCAAAACGGCATGCTTGATAATGCTCCCTGTATTTTTTTTTGGGGGGGGGGGGGTTATTACAAAAGTGATTACAAATATATTCTAAAATTTTCAAAACTTTGAAATCTTCAAAGGACTATATAATGTAGCTCTGTGTAATATAATCCAGTGTCCTTGTTGATTTTAAGAGAGTGTAGCATCCCCAGCTAGCTAGGTTTCCTCATACTAGGGCATACTAGGGCGAACCTTTTAGAGACCGAGTGCCCAAACTGCAACCCAAACCCCACTTATTTATCGTTGGGTGCTGGGTGGGCATGGCCCAGTGGGTGGGCGTGACCACTGGGTGGGCATGGCTGCAGTAGTCATGGCAGACTGGGTGGGCATGGCCAGGGTGGGGGTGGCCACCTCGATGTTGCTCGTGGAGAGGGATGCCTGTGGGGGCTGGGTAGAGTTGGGGGAGATCCAGGGGGTCTCTGGTGGGTGGGACAGGGGACAGGAAGCTTGTCCTGCGGGGTGAGGTGAGACCAGGTAGGGGGCAGGGCAGGGTTGCCATTGCCGCAGGGCAAGGCAAGGCAGGGACGGGGGCAGCTACTGCCTGACACCATCGGCCCCTGCACACAGGGAGCGCATGGGGGCCAACTGTGTCCGTCAGCAGCCACAGCCTGCCAGCCCCTCGACTGGCGCACTCTGAGACTCTGCAACCTGCTGCAAATACCGGGCCAGCTCTCCAGCAGCAGGCGGAGTAGGGAAGGGGGATCCAGTATACGCAGCTTGTTCTGCGGCCTCATGGCAGTGGCATTGCGGAGGAGATGGCAAACAGTCAGTTTTGGCGCAATGTGGCTGTTTGCTGCCGGCCACGGCCATTTGCCGCCTTGCGCGTCACACCCAATGCTGCTGCCATGAGGCCACAGAACAAGCCGGGTGGAGGTAAGAAATCGGTATACCAGTTTCTTACCGCCGTCCGGCTTTTTCCGTGGCCTCATGGCAGCGGGATTGCGCAGGAGACAGCAAACAGCCAGTTTCGGCATGGCGTGGCTGTTTGCCGCCTCACGTATTGCACCCAATGCCGCTGCAATGCGGCTTGGCTGAAAGTGGCCGTGGAACAAGTGGGGCAGGTTTCCCCCTCACCTGCCCATTCAGCTACAGCTTTGGTGACTCTGTAGGCAGAGCTGCGAAGTTCTCTTCTCTGTCAGAGAAGAGAACTTCGCAGCTCTGCTTACAGAGCCACCAAAGCAGCAGGTGGATCGCCAGAGGCTCAGGGAGGGCGCTGAAGTGGGCGGTCGGGCCATTGGCAAGAGCAATGCAGTTGAGCAGAAAGTGGCCTCAGAACAAGTGGGGCAAGTAAGGAAAGAAATCCTCGCTCCCCCCAGAAATTGCCTTTCTTTCCTTACCTGACTCCCAGCCCCGTGCCATTTCTCTTTTGCGATCCGCCACCGCTGCTTGAAAGGACAAAGGAAGGTTTTTTTGGGGGGGGGAAAGGTCAATCAATTCCAACTTCTCATGAAAGATCACAAAGTTGGAATTGATTGATTGACCTTTCCCCCCCCAAAAAACTTCCTTTGTTTCCTTGCATGCTTCAGCACCCTTCCTCCCCGAGCCTCCAGTGCTCCACCTGCTGCTTTGGTCGGCCTGCCGGCCCCCACCTCAACACCCTGCCCACCGCTGCCTAGCATGGCCGCCCCAGTGCTGCAGGGGCTGGCCTGGCATGAGAAGGACATGTGCCCCACCCTCGTACCACCATGCAGGGTAAAGTTGCCACGCCTGTCCAGATGCCCTCACCTCCCCCAAGTGTTTTTTTACTAACCTGCCTTTCAGCTGCATTCCGTTTCTCCATTCGCTTCTCAGCCTTTGCCGCATGTTTGTGGGACTATCGGTAAAAAAAAAAGTTCCATCAGACTTTCTAACTTCTCGTGAGATCTTATGAGAAGTTAGAAAGTCTGATGAAACTTTTTTTTTTTACCAATAGTCCCACAAACATGCGGCAAAGGCTGAGAAGCAAATGGAGAAACAGAATGCAGCTGAAAGGCAGGTTAGTAAAAAGAACACTTGGGGGAGGCGAGGGCATCTGGGCAGGAGCGGGCCCAGCAACCTTACCCTGCACGGCTTCGGCAGGTGTCTGGCAGGGTAAGGGAAGCAACTGATCTACCACCATGCTAGCACCGCCATGTTGCTTCTCTATCCCATGCAAGGCCCCGCCCCACCCCTCGCATGGAGCACCCTGCTCCCGCCGCTCCCCCCACCCCCACGTGGCACCTTCTTTTCAGCTCTGACTCATCACTTCTTCCACCGCTGTGTGGGACTAAAAATAAAGTTCAATCAATTCCAACTTTGCGAGATCTTTTTTTTTCCCGTGAGAAGTTGAAATTGATTGATTGATTGAACTTTTTTTTTTTTTGCACATGGCGGTGGAGGCCTAAAGCGAAAAGGTTTTATAAAACCCAGCTTAAAAAGTCACTTGCCCGGGGAGATTTTGATTCAGGTTGCTCATGGACGGGACTTAAGGCCTTGGACTGGAGCGACGGTGCACATGCCCACAGCGAGGGCTCTCCATGGCCACCTGTGGCACGCGTGTCATAGGTTCACCACGACAGTACTAGGGCATGTCTGTCACAAGTTCTGCTGGAGTTAGTGAGCCTGAACCAAGTATAATGTGTTTGTCTCCTTAGAAACTGTATAATCTTTTAAAAGACCTGCTGATAAGAATGTGTAACACTTTGTTTGCTGTTCACTTTGTTCAAGGGAATGAAGGGATTCTCGGCATATTTCCATTCCAATTCCTATGTTTTGGCTTCCTCTCTTCTAACTTTTTCTGCTTTTGAATGGTATGTTCTAGGGTTTATTACAGAACACAAGGCAGCTTATTTTACATTCTAACAGCAATGACGCTCTTTTTGCATATTAAATGATATAATGTGTTAACAAACAGAGCACTGCAGAGCAAATTAAAGCAGCCTGTATAGACAGATTTCAGCAATGCATTGGAGAGAATGGAGTAGGAAAAAGAGATAGAAAAGACAATCATTTGTGAGAAAAGAAGATATTCCAGGAGACAAAGTGCTTATTTTTGTTTGTGAAATACGGAAGGATCTACCACTTGTGTTGTACTCTGGTGTAGCTTTATTCATGTAAGGAGGAGATGAGTAACGAGGAGATGAGATTTTAATTCCTAACCCTAAATTGATCTACTTAAGATACTTAGCTAAGCTCTCACTTGAGAGAATGTGCAAAAACAGAAAGGGTTTTCCCAGGCTTAAAAAGAATCAGTAAGACCTGTTTGCACATTTCTGAGCTGCAGAAACCCAAATGTTGCCAGATGGCAGCAAAGTACATCTCTATTGTTTGTATGGTTGTTTTTATTTTATTTTTATTTTTTGGTACTATTTATGTTTTAATTATAAGACACACAGAGACATAAATGTAAGATGGGCAGCTATATACGTTCATTTTTTTTCTTTCATTCAGTCATGTCCAATTCTCAGAGACTGCCTAGACAAGACCTTGCAGTTTTCTTGGCAAGGTTTTGGAGATGTGGTTTGCCCTCCTTTCTAGGGCTGAGACTCAATTACTGGCCCAAGGTCCACAAGCTGGCTTTATGCCCAAGGCAGCACTAGAATTTACAGTCTCCCAGTTTTTAGCCCAATGTTCATTTAAGCTTTACTACTCTTATATTATATAAATATAATATAATATTCTATGGAAGTATGAATTCATTAGCATTTGTATCTTTCTTATCTTATCCTTCTTTTTAGCCTTTAATGAAAGTAGTAATGAAGAGTTTTAGTTGAATATGTATTTCCTATTTCCTATACCCATTTACATGAAGAGCGAAACACTTTAAGAAATCACCGGTTATGTTCATGATAGGCATAATAGCAATAATAATAATAATGGGCAGCTTATGGCTTAATATGTGTGAATAAGCTCATTTGCTGCTTGGCAGTTCTTTCAATCCTTTCCCTCATTTGTCCTGGTTTGTTTATTTGTAAGTCATTTAGCACATCCTAGATTTGGTTGATTCTCCTTTTGGCTGGATCTATTCTATGGTTAAAACCAAACTCAAACTTAAATACACATCACCTTTTTCTGTCTCTTCAGGAAACAACCTGCATCAGTTTCATTATGAATAAGGGTCCAACATGAAAATCATGCATATTGTTGAACTTGCTTAGCAAATTAGACACTACAGGATGGTGTCTACAGAGCAGTAATGTCCCTAAATCATTCTAATTATTTTCCTCATATTTTCCATTCTTCTGCATGCTTGGCTGCCCCTTTTCACTCCCTTCACTCCCTCTCTAGTTTAAAGTAAGGCCACAAATTAGCAAGAGCCATGCAACACAA
Source organism: Protobothrops mucrosquamatus (assembly GCF_001527695.2). Taxonomy (NCBI): domain Eukaryota; kingdom Metazoa; phylum Chordata; class Lepidosauria; order Squamata; family Viperidae; genus Protobothrops; species Protobothrops mucrosquamatus. The sequence continues at coordinate 264,142 of NW_015387150.1, forward strand.
CAAACTAAAATGTGTATACATAGATAAATAGGTAGTATAAACTAGGCTATTGTGTTTCTTTGGTTAACCAAACTTTGCTTCTCTGTCTCTTACCATTTATGTAAGCAGAAAGGAATGCATGTTGTCTTCTAACTTTGGCAACACTAGCTTCTATCCCTGGTACGTCATTCCATATTTTGTGCTGTTTTTGCAGCAAACAAATAAGTGGGATGTAATATAGCATTTGTCATAGAGGAACCCAGTCAAAATAACTCCCCCTTCTTTCTTTCTTTTTTTTAAAGTTGCTTACCAATAAATATTGCATACCTGCTAATTACTGTGCAAATACAACCTTGTAAGTGCACTTTCCCTGTGGAATGTGTGTCAGCGGGCACCTGCTCTGAGGGCATGAGTCATGTGGAATTTAAGTGGTACAGGGCTGGGCTGGTGATTAAAAGTAACTCAGTAGTCTGTTTGTTCTACATCATATTTTTAATCTTTAGCACTTTGTACACCTGCAGTAGATTCCCGTCACTTTACAATTAGGTTTCTCACAGGAGAAGGAAGAAATTCCTCACTATCTCAATCTTATGTACTAGGTAGAAGTCTGAGGTTTGCTGAGCTGAGACTTTTAACTTTGGCTTGTTGAAGAGGTCATGGTGGCTTGTTTTAAATGGAATGCTAAACCAAAATGGATAGGTTTACACATCACAATAAGCCCAAAACAAACAACCCATCTTATGGTTGAATATTACATGGGAAGCAGCATCTGAGTTTATGTTTGTTATGTAATCTTCAAAATCCATAAATAAAAATATGGATTCAAATATCGGCACCTAAGCAGCTATATCTTTCAGATTAAGTGAAATAAACACACATTTCCAAAATGTCTTCCTTTGAACTGTCTAGGTGTAGAGTATATATAATAAGGAACTGGAACAACATGATGTATTGTGACATAGCAGTTAAAGTAGGGGTCCCCAACCCCCAGTCCGTGGACTGGTACTGGGCCGTGGCATGCCCGCAACTAGTTCGCACAAACAAGCAAAGTACCATCTGTGGGATGCAGGCAGCACACAAAACCACGCACCCTCCGGTCCATGGAAAAACCTTTCTCCATGGAACTGGTCCAATCCCAGGGATCTTATAGCCTGTAGTGCATTAGTTCTGTATCACTCTTTCTTTGCAGCTTGCAAACACTTGTGTGATACTACTGCACTCCTCCTCAGCCTGCACACACCTCCAGAGAACCCCTTCCCCAACCCACATGCACTCAATGCAGCATCCCCGCCCCAACTCTGTAGTCCTCAATCAGCTTCCAGCTTGTTTGCAAGCTGTCTGGGACTTGCAACTTCCAGCCGGCTTCTACTGGCAGGGAGTTCCAAGTCATAGTCACTTGAGATCCTCGCTTAAGCATCCACAGTTCCAACTTAATGATAGAAACTGGGACTACTGGGATTGCTGTTGCTAAGCAATGCAATCATTTCACATTGCACACTTTTTGACCACATGCTTAATGGCAGAAATTCTGGTCCCAATTGCTGTCATAAGTCAAGGACTACTTGTAGTAAATGAATGGTCTTCTATACTGTATTTACTGCTGCTTAAGTTGCAATTTATCAAATCTATGCAGCAGTGGTTTAATATAGAAAAGGACAATGAGGTAATCTCATTACAGCATTCATACTTGAAGACAAATTTATCTGTTTTATCATTTTTATTAGCAGTGTGGTGTAATGATTAACAGATAGGACTATGACTGGAGAAATCTAGGTTCATCAAGTGTACCCTCAGCTATAAAAGCACACTGGGTGACATTGGACTTTGAGTTGGACTCTCAGTCCAATCTGCATTGCTTAGGATTCTTGTGGGAAAAATGGAGGAAATTATATTCTGGATATGTTGCTTGAGTTCCTGGAAGAAAGAAAATAAATCCAACAACAAGCATCTTCTATTTTTCACTTTGTAACCCCTTCATAATATGGAGATTGCCATTATTGTTCTATAAAATTGCAATTTTAAAGGTGTGGAAGCAATGAAAAGCAGAATAGTGCATGTAATACAAAATGACCAGTTTCAAAAGAGCACAGTTTTAAATTTCAGTCTTTATGCCGAATTATATTTCATTTGGAGTTGAGGATAGAAAAAGTACATATGATGAAATGTAGTTATCATACATAGAGAAGCCCTATCTTCTTTTGTGTGATACTAAAGGACCATAATCTTCTGCATTCCTGAAGTTGCCATAAAAATATTCTGTCATAATTTCTATTACCCTGATGGCTAAGCAATAATCTGCTTCAGAAGTTTTAGTGAGGGATAAGTTAAGAAAATAAATTTATTCTGTATCTATCAATTACATTCTCTTATGTGGGGTGGAGCTGGAGCAAAGGGGAAAATAAAGTTTTGATTTACAGGTTTTATCATTTTTCAGATATGTATGATGGTAGGTAGCCTTTCAGAGAACTAGGAAGAGATTTCCTCTTCTTTACCAGGAAATGATAATTTAATTTCTCTTGATTACTTACATTTTCATTTGTACTTGTCCTTTCTCTCACACTTGTTCTCACTGGCTTTTTTTTTCTCATACACTTATTTGCTTTCTACTCAGTTTCATTGTCTTGCTTGCTCTCCTAGGCTCAACTGCTCTCTTGCTCAGTCTCCACACCTGTGCCCTGTCTCTCATTCACAGGTGGAAGTTGTAGACAAAGCTTGGCAGATGGACTCTCCACTTCTTCTGCCATTTTTTCCCTCACCTCTGATAATCTAGCTCATCCTCTTCCTCACACCCACTGCCACAATGGCAATCAACTTCTGGCCACTTTACAAAAATAATTAAATCCAGAAATGTTTACATTATTATGGGTACCTATGTGTAGTCTATCAATCTCTCTCTGGTGATATCTCTATCTATCTATCTATCTATCTATCTATCTATCTATCTATCTATCTATCTATCTATCTATCTATCTATCTATCTATCTATCTATCTCATTTGCAGCCTTCCATATCACATGAAAGTGACTCCTTATACAGAGCGAATGATTTGATGAAATCAACTACAAATAAGAAGAGAAGGTGTAAATTTGCATAGGAATCCTGTTCTCTTCATGAAATTACTACCTCCTACAGCAATGGAAAGGGTGTGATGTCTCTCTGACAACAGTATAGAAATTCGTTTGATACTGCTTCATCTTCCCAAATAAAGTTTTCCCAATAAGAATCTGGAGACATCAAGGCAATTAACTTTGGCATACAGGAGGTTTTGCAGTCTAAAGGAGGCTGGGAGACCAACACAATGATGCATAAACCTCCCACCCTCTAACACAAGTCCCGGCATTTTCTTGAATCAGTCTCCATTTGTTTAAAGATGCTGCTAGGCTTCTTAGCTCTCATCTCCAACGCACAGAGGGCAGCAGTCTCTATAAAAGCCAGGCAACTGGTCATTCCGGCAGACTGGAGGGGGCAAACCTGAAACATCCTAAAGCAATCCCATCCCTTAACAGCTTCATCATCAACATAGTGGATGAAGTCTCCTTGATTGCAAGACTTCTAAGTCTTGCATTGGGAGAAGGGGAAAGATAACTACTTTTAAGCCAGAACAGGTTAAAAATTAAAGTAAGCTTTATCTACAATAGTCTGTGGATGAGATTAAGATAGCTTCATGAGGACATGTACTTTAATTGTAGAGTGAAGCTGCTTTATTTCACAATTATAGGGACATAATGATCAGCCAAAATTGTCTGTGAAAGTTTCTTGGTGCATTGTGTTTTTGGCGAAGGCATTGATAGTGAATAAAAAATCAAGTTTCTCTTGAGTCAGGGTCAACTCCTGCTGATTATGTGGACATTCCATGTTATTTTCTTGGCACTGAATGTGGAAGTGATTTGCAGTTGTTTTCTTCCAGTTGACGTTTTCAGCTTTCCAATCTATCTTATCCTCTGGTCCCCTATTCCAATACTAACCAGATGTCCCTCCCGCTTAGCTTTTTAGAGATCAGTCAAGATTGGCTATGTAACACTGATAGAAACAAAGATAAGGGGGAATCTTGATATTTTTAAAATGGAACATTACTGATTAGATGGGATTTCTAATGGATGGAGCTGAATGCTGATGATACTCATATGATGCTGTTGAATGACTGTAATAATTTGATGAATTGAAGCCAAAGCTGTGGAAGTACCCTGAATTAGAGTATCAATTAAAATAATAAATGGTTGTATGAATGAATTTCTCTAAACCATAGATCAAACTGGTCACATTTTGTCCAAGTTCAGATATAACAGCAAAGCCCAGTTACTTGCAAGATAGAAGCAAACATTTCTGATTTGATCACTGTATTACTGGATGAGGGACCAGATGGGAAAGTATCAGTCTGATACTTATTTGCATCTTATAGTATGCAATGCTATTCTCTTTTTTTCCTTTTTAAAACATTATTAAAATATTAAAGTTTATTTAACCACTCTGAATTTAGAAAAAAAAAACATAAGAGCTGAAAGAAATACTTGGCTCTGGTTGAGGGGATATGTTGACACTTAATCTGTGCACATCAATTGTCGTGGTATTTTAAATTTGTTTGTGTATGTGTGTATGGATGGTCCATATTTCAGTTAGGCCTTTGTATGCTCACAGATGAATAAATGTAGATTGTTTTCAATAATCTCCCCTTCCAAGTTAGTTCTAAGTTTATAATTATAAAGATAAGAGTCACATTCTTTTATATGGGTGACCATATAAATTTGAATAATAAATAAATAAAATTATTCTGACAATTAACATTGGACAAAATGTTTATTAAAAATGAAATGAAAACTTATGAAAAAAATTGAATCATGTTTTGTTTAATTACATATGTGATGCTTTATAATCTTGTAAGTTGCCAGACTCAGATTTTCTTTTGTTTTCTCACTGTAACAACAAACCTATCTTACTTTGTGTTTTACCATCCTAGATACTATTCTAGCAGTCATTTGGAATTGATAGTATTTAACAGTTTCTTTAAAAATCCCTTTGTAGGAATGTGCCTCTGTATTTTACTGAAATGCTCTTTGATTTGCCTTTATTTGCATTGTTTGCTGGTTCATTCTATTTGCTCAGAGATTTTTGTCAGTAGGGTTTCTTTTTTATACTTTAGGACACTTTCTCAGTATTTTTAATTAGGAGAACATGTATATTGCATTAAATATGCTTGCACAGCAGTGATAATTTATCTGTCATGATCTCATATCCTCTAATTATGTATGTGTGAGTGAGTAAGCCATGTACATAAGCCTAGGTCAGTGGTGGCAAACCTATGGCATGGGTGCCAGAGGCGGCACTCGGAGCCCTCTTTGTGGGCACACGTGCCGTTGTCCCAGCCTTGCCTCCCCCCACGACCCCCTCTCCAGCAGCCCCCTGAAGGAGACTCGCCCTTGAGCATGGCCCACACGGAGCAGCGCAACCAAGGACACGGCAGCCAGGCAGCGTAGACAAGACTCTTCCCTTACACCCCATCATGCAGTTGATACTGCAGGGCGCGGGCAGAGGGTGTGGCCGCCATAGTGCTGCTGGGCTGCCTGGGCGATCTGCGGCGGGCCCTGGAGGCGGTGAGTGGTCCTGTGGGCAGGCAGGGTGGGGGATGGGGGGCAGAGCAGGGACAGGCAGGGGGGGTGGAGCGGAGGCAGAGCCAGTTTTTGGGCACTCGGTCTGTAAAAGGTTCGCCTTCACTGGCCTAGGTAGATGGCTTAAGTTTTACTGAGAAATCTTGAATTCAAAAATGTCTAGAGTAAAAAAGTGTTTCTGTAAAAGTGCTGATTTCCTCCATTTACATGTTCTACTGCACAATACTTATCTCCCCCACAACTCTACATAGTTTCAGACAGTTTAATTAATATGTGGAAATGCTCTGGGGACTTGTGTCTGTCTGAAAGCTGAAGGAGGAAGCTCAGGACCCATGGAAACCAAGCAACCTGAGAGGAGTTCTTCATCATTTCTGGATTACTACCTCTTCCTACAGATTTTTAAATTAGATCAAAAATAAAGATGTCTTCAAGTCAAGCTTGACTCCTGGTGCCTCCATCAATGCAATTTTCTTGGCAGCTCTACAGAAGTAGTTTGCTGTTGTTTTCTTCCAAGCTGGTTTGTTGTTCTTATTTGGCTTTCCAGATTGATGGTGTACCAGCATGGAGAATGATGACAGATGCCTATTGACTTTTGTGTTCATAGTAAGTAATGTTACGTAGCTGCCTGCATAGTGAAAACAAAGCTTGTAATCTGCAGTTTGAAAATTGAATTGTATTCCATCTTCTTCCTATCATCAAATTAAGAGAACTCTCAAAGTTTGGCTTTCTGTTTCCTGAAAGAGGTGTATTGGCTTATTTGACAACATTGTAATAATACATATTAAGGGGCACCATCATAAACAGCAAAAATATAGAAATGACAGTGTTATGAAAACAAACTGCCTCCAGTTCACATCCCCATGTAATAAAGATGCTTTAGGTCAATAAGAAAGACAAAAAAGTCAGGGTAGTGGACATGGCAGTGCCTAGAGACTACAGAGTAGAAGAGAAAGAACTGGAAAAGATGACAAAGCACCTTAGATCAGGGGTCCCCCAACCCCAGGCGCGGCTCACTACCAGGCCGTGGTCTATTCGGAATTGGTGTGTGCAAGTGGCGGGCTGATGCACACATGTGTGCATAGCTCAGCTTGCGTGAGCAGTAAGCTGATGCGTGTGCACATGCATGAGCATCTCAACTTGCCCAGGTCGAGCTCGCACAGCCTGGTTCCCCTTTCCCGCCATGCTACCAAACCGCAAATGTTGGGGACCGCTGCCTTAGATGACTAAAAAAGACCTGCAAATAGAAATAGAGTGACTGTGACAAAAGAAAGCAATGATAGTGCCAATAATAACAGTTATCTTAGGTGCAATCACGAAACAACTGGAGCAGCATTTGAACACCACCGGCATTGACAAATTCACCATCAGTTAATTGCAAAAGGCAGCTTTACTCAAAACAGCTTAGCCTGATGGTGTTAGATACCTCTAGTACCATCAGACATCTACATCTATCTATCCCAGGTCCTTGGGAAGTACTTGATAGGTGGATAAAAATACCAAATCCAGTCTGAACATCTGTCTGACTGTGTAACAAACCATAATAATAATAACTCTCTCTAGTATCCATCAAGAGATTGTGAGAGAGCTCTGCATTTGTTGCAGATCAGGTGCCCTTTGTGGTCTGTCCAGATCATTATAGTTTGGCTTTTCTTCTTATTGTTAGCTGATTGGGATATGGGAAACTTTGTAATAACCAATTTTCTTGAAAAGATATTTTCTTTCCTTCATTTAATAATGCTTGCTTTTGTACATGATTTATGAGATTGGTTTATTTACCTCCAAAAATAAAAAGTACAGTACATCATTTTGCCATCATCCCTCTATACCAGAATTATTTAACTTAGTTTGATTTTTGTCCCTTTTAATTACCAGAAGAGCATCACAGGCTGTGAGATCTCCCACTTTCTCCCATACCTGAGTAAGGTTGACACAGAATGTGGGATTGAGAAGCCTATGAGGTGCACCATAAAGGGTAGGTGGTGAACCTGCTACCCCAGTACAGAAGCTGGTGTCAGGCTACAGAGGTCCTTAGGACATCTAGTAGGATAGGTTGATTCAGCCTTAAATTCCACAGGGATCAACAGTCCAGAATCCAAGTAGCTTTGGCTCCATGCAAATCATGTAAATTAGTTCCATTCTAAAAATGAAGAGGAAATTTCCTCTTTCCAGGTAAATATAGAAATCCTTTTCTGTTGGATAAACTATTTACAGCTGGGTGAATCCTTTTAATTTTCTCTCTCTCAAGGACAATGTTTCCTCATAAATACCTGTGAATTATAAGGGATATGGGTCTATATGAAGTAAAAGGTAAACAGTAATAGAGAGAGAGAGTCAAAAGAGTGGATATACCACTTTGTTTCTGATGTACATTTTTTCTTTTTATTGTTCATTTTCCAACACTCTGTTCTTTGTGTCCCAAGCTGTCACTTTATCTGAATGGATTTTTTTGCAAAACAGATTTAAGATCAACCCAAAAATCTATGTGAAATTAGAATGTGGTTCATAAACTGCCTAAATCTGCTCAAAAATGTTTTTTTCCTAATCTGGGGCCCTGCATTATGGATTTATAGATCTCTATAACCCAACAGGAAGGAGGAAGGAAGGAAGGAAGGAAGGAAGGAAGGAAGGAAGGAAGGGACATTTCTAGAGAGCACCAGTATGGATAAGAGTACTCTAAATATGGAGTTTTATTTAGATTTGGGATGCTATGTGATTATCCCTGTATTCAGTTCTGGGAAGTCCGGGGGGGAGAGGGGGGAAGGGGATGAAGGGGTAGAATTATATAAAATTTGGTGTATTTATATGTTATAGAAAAATAATGTAAGAGGAGATGATCGGCTAGTACCCTTAAACTGCATCCGAAGGATGTGGAAAAGAAGGTGATGGGATGTGTAGGATAGTTGGAAAGGAGGAAGGAGGAGAGGGTGTGGGTTGGAGGGGAAGGAAAGAAGAGGGAAGTAGGTAGGAAGGAGTGAGGGTGGATGCAGGGGGGGGGGGACCGCCGATCATTTCTGAAAATATATTGACTAGGTTTTTCTTTTTGTTTTTTAATGAAATGCACCTCATTTGTATTATATGTTTATTTGAAAAATTAATAAAATTTGCAAAACCGAAACTAAGGGGGAATCCGTCATCACTCCATTTCCAATTCTGGTGTTCCTCACTTAATAAATAACGGTCTCTGTTTCCTGCATGCCAAGTACATACATAACACATCTCCTTTGACTGAATCTTTGGCACAAGCTGAATTACAAAAGTATATCAAAATATAACATATGTCCTGTCTTTTGCTGATGTTGCATAGCTGTGTTTTTTTCTTACACTTAGGCAGTGTAAGCAATGAAAACTTAATTACTATATGTTTTGGCTACAGAAATATCCATATTTTGGGTTGTCATTTTCTTTATGGCATGTTTCCTTTTAAAACCTAGGCTTTGTACTATTTTGTTACTTATACATTCCTCATACCTGTGACATAATGTCATTCTGGCATCTTTTCCTATCATGTAACTTGCAGTTCCAGAAAGCTCTGTGCATATTATTTTTAAAAAAGAAACAGCCAGTGAGAAGAAAAGGTCTGTGATTTTCTTTGAAGTTCAAAAGAACTAAAGGGTAGGTAAAATAAGATAACTGATGGCAGACTTTCAGTCTGAAATGAATATAAAAAAAGAAACTCTAATTTTAATAACCTAGAGCACATTGTATATACTTATGCAGCATTTCTAGTTAAGTTTAAAGCAAGAAGTTCAGTCTCATATATATTCCCTTCTGAATGCTCATTCATTTCATGGTGTATTGTGTAAGGAAGTGAAGTAGAGGGTAAGCGGGCAGTTAAATATGAAAAGACAAAGCCTTTTAGCAGGCTATCATTGCTGTGGTATTCTAATCAACTGATCTTTAGAAAACTTCTTTGCTACATAAAACCCATGGCATAAGAATAGGCATAAATGTGTTTCCTTTGCAAAGGCATCCAATACTGATAGTGCCTGGAATTTTCTTTGTTTTGTTTA
>NW_015387150.1:274150-282472 GCF_001527695.2 Protobothrops mucrosquamatus
TTACATGACAGACTAACATATTATTTGGGCAATGACAGATCTTTAGGATACAATATATTCTTGAAAATATTACAATAAAAATACCCCCTTTTTACGACTCTGTAATTCCTTAGTTCAGGATAGACTTGAGGCAATTGGATTGAGCTGAGTGTTTACTGGCTGGATGCCCTTCCTGATACCATGTGAAGTTCACAGCAGATATTTTTTCTTTCTGCCCTAGAAGAGAAACATCTGCCACTATCTAGGATTGAACTCTCAACCTTCTGACTAAGAGGTGAGCATCTTCACCACTAGGCCACCATAATACTCCTTTAAAAAAAATTACAATGAATAGGCAAAAGCAACCTGAGGTTAGGTATTGTGATTAATTTTCTTTGTTGGACTGTTTAAGAGAGAGCAGGGTAATATACAGATTCTTCTTGTTTTTCTTTAAAAGACCGGATAAAGAAAAAAAAGTGCAACATTTTGGATGGATTAAGCCTTTTTTTAAATAGCTTTGTCTCATTGTTATATTCAACTGTATAATTTATAAACACATGAATATTTCTTTGACATCCCATAAATGAAAAATGATCCCTATTAGCTCTAGATTCAGATGTTGTTGGGCTTAGTCTCTGAAGATTTTGACAAGACTGCCACCCTGTGGTTTCATGGTTAAATACTGACATTTTTTTTTCTATCTCTAGCTGTAGAGTACAAACATCACCAAGTTAATTAGAAATGCAAAAGAACTACTGGCATTTTTTTAAAAAAACAAACCTAATATAGTATATGTCTTAGTATGTCTAAATTAATTATCTAGTAATAATTATAAACTCAAAAAATATTTCAATAGCAATCTCTCTCTCTCTCTCTCTCCTCCACTAAAACTTATTAAACTACTCCATTCAAAAGCATGAAATAGTGCATAAGAGACAGACTGTAAAAGTACTAATTGAACCTGCATGAAGTTTTTTTTCCTGAATAAATGTTTATTTAAAGCAAGAAAACAGAAATACCAGTTCTATTTTTTATTGTTAGTGTGCTGCTTATTTGTGAAATAAAATGTTTATACTATTTTTCACAACATTTTTTCTGAGTTGTACTTTGAAGAGTTTTGCAACCAGCTGTCTCCCTTATTCTTACCTATACAACACACAAGTTATTGGTGGCATCTGAACCAAACATCAGCATGAAGTCTGATCCTGCTGAGAACAATTCATAAGCAATTTTGAGGCAGTGACACAAATACATCCATCCCACTCCAGTGTGTGTATTATTGATTTGTAGTACTCTGTTCCAGTCTGGTAGAAATATTGCTGTTCTATGGGAAGCAAGCACTAGTACCAGGTCGTCCTCAACTTACGACCACAATTGAGCCCAAAATTTCTGTTGCTGAGTGGGTTACTTGTTGAGTGAGTTTCCCCCCCATTTTACAACCTTTCTTTCCACAGTTGTTAAGTGAATCACTACCATTTATTAAGTTAGTAACACGGTTGTTAAGTGAATCTGGCTTCCTCACTGACTTTGTTGTCAGAGGCTCACAAAAGGGACACTGCAACCATCATAAATATGAGTCAGTTGCCAAACGTCTGAATTTTGATCACATGATGATGGGGATGCTGTAGTGGTCACAAGTGCGAAAAATGGTCACAAATCACTTTTTCCAGTGTCATTGTAATTCTGAATGGTCGCTAAAGAAACTGTTGTAAGTTGAGGAGTACCTGCGTTTGTTTGGTTCATACTGGCATACCAGTGGCAAGCACAGAGGTCTCCCATTCATTGCTGCTTTCAGAAATGAACTTCAGGTACAGATAGTCCTCAATTTACAGCCACAAGGGTTTGAAATTTCCATCACTAATTGATGCAGTCGCAATGCACAACTTTGTCGCTTAGCAACAGCAAACCTTGAAGTCTCAGTTACTGTGGTTAACTGAAGCCAATGGAGGCTGGACGAGGCAAATTTCTGCTGGCTTCCCATAACCAAAATCAGTTGGGAAATGTCAAGAAGTTGCAAGTTCCAGGCAGGCAGGTAAGTGGCTGCTGCAAAATGGGGGAGGGGGAGGGCCTACGCGGTGTGGAGGGACTAGGGATGAGATGGGGGAGGGAGAGGGCCTACGGGGTGTGGAGGGACTAGGGATGAGACGTAGGGATATTCAGCAATCTGTGAGAGGAACACTGTAAGTCAGGGAGGGTATCTGGTTCACAAAGATCTATGTGGCTTGATGTGGATGTGTGGGGGTGCACAGCAAGGAGAAGTGCTTTGTGGGACAGGGTCCGCAGTGGTGCACAAGAGGTTCTGTGCAGATCTGGGAGGGTGTGCAGCAGTGCAAGAGATACCATGTGGGTTGTGGCATGTTCATACTGGTGCAAGGCAGGGCAGTAGAGCAGGGCTTTTCAACCTTTTCACCGATTGTACCACTTTTAGGATATGGCAATATTTGAGTACCACCAGTTGCCTAGCAAGGTATCAAAAACCTGATGACAAAAAAAAAGAAAAAGAAAAAAGTGATAAAGTACAGGTAGTCCTCGACTTACAACAGTTCGCTTAGTGACTGTTCAAAGTTACAATGGCACACTTATGACTGTTGCAGCATCCCCAGAGTCATGTGATTTACATTCGGATGCTTGGCAACTGATTCATACTTAGGACGGTCACAGTGTTCCAGGATCATGTGATCACCTTTTGCAACTTTTTGACAAGCGGCAATGGCCAGGAGTGTGTGACCAGCTCAACATCACTCAGGTCGTGGGGTGCTTGTGGGGTGTGGGTGGGGCTGTGTGGGGGATCCGGGGGTCTCCAGTGTAGGGGTGGAGCCTTGCCGTCCCTCTTGGTCTGGCACTCCTGGACAGTAGCATGGACTGCCCGGAGCCCTGGGCAGCAGAGGGCAAGCGCCCAGCCTAGCCCTCGAGCTCCCAGGTCACCAGAGGGAGGCCCCTTTCCTATCCGTGTGAGGAAAGCATCCCTAGCGATAGGATGGGAGACCATCAGGATAGGCCAGGAGGAGGGGGCATGGGGATGGCAAAAGGGCAGCAGCGCTGCTGGTGGCCAAGTGCTAAGGCAGGACTTCCCTCAGACCCTCCCTCCCTCCATTCCAACTCCCTCCTTCCTTCCTTGCTCCCTCCCTCCATCCCTACCCTCCCTTTCTCTGCCTCCCTGCTTCTCATTCCAATCTCCTCCCTCCCTCCCTCCCTCCCTCCCTCCCTTCCTTCCTTCCTTCCTTCCTGCCTTCCTTCTCACTGTCCCTTCCTTCCTCCCTCCCTCCCTCCCGTGCCAAAGAAGGGACAAGGGGAGGGGGAGAGGCTGCAAGCGAGGCTGGTAGCCGTGCTGCCGGTGGCCATGGCTTGAAAGGCCGCTGTAATTTCCTGGACAAGAGCTGCACAGTCTTAAGAGCAGAGTGGCGGGAAGATATTTGCAATGAGGGAGGGAGGTGTGTGTGGGGTGCACAAGAGGTGCTATGTGGGTCAGGGCAGGGGTATGGGAATTCAAGGCAGTGTTGAAGAAGTGCCACATGGGTTGGAGAGAATATGCAGGGGTATGGCATAGGTTGGGGACTGTGCATGAGGATGTGTGAATGGTCAGCAAAGTGTAAGCACAGAGCAACTGGGAAAGAGTGTGTAGGTGGAAGAGACTTACCCCAATGAACTTTGACCTTCCCTGCCAGCCACTGAAGTCAGAAAGGAAAGTTGCAAATAACAATCATATGCAGGGTGCTTAGCTGTAATTGCAAATAGGTTGATCGGTGTCCAGATCAAGATCACATGACCATGGGGGGGGCTGGATCTGCTGTAACTCTGACTCAGAACCACTATTCATTCAGCTCCGTCGTAACTTTGAACAGTCACTGAATGAATGGTTGTAAGTCAAGGATTCTCTGTAAGCAGTAATGGCATTGTAATCGTTCTCACTTTTTATACAGTTTTACTTATCTCACACATTTGGGTTACTAATGAGTAATAGTGTTTGACAGATGGCTTGACACTCTGTGCTTGCAATAGTACTGCCTTTAAAGAAAATGCAGTCAAGACAATGGAATGGTTGCTTAGTATTTGGGTAGGTGCATTCTGAAATCCCACATTCATTTTAGCATAACAGAACTGAAATTTGGAGCCAGAATATAGGGTTGTTTAAGCAATACCATTCCCAATTTGCTTGCATGCTGTTTTATATGCAGTAATTCATCAGCATTCATCTCTAAGTTAAAGAGTTCACTGTTGTTTCTACTGTATGGAGAAAAGAAATGTGTTCATTAAAGCACAATTTTCAAAATTAGTTTTTAAATTGTGAATAATACTTGAATTTAATTCCACATTAGTCAGACACCATTTTAATGATTGCATCAGTTCTAGGAACCATGCTTTTAAGTACATTTCAGAGGGGCTGCACCAGGTTCAGAGAAGGCGGTGAGGATGATCAGTGTACTAGCAATCAAGAGAGATGGAAGGAACTGGGAATGTTTAGCTTTGAGAAGACTTAAGGAATGACACAGCACTCTTCAAGTACCTGAAAAGATGCCATACAGAACAAAAATCAAGACTTGTTTTCCATAATTGCAGGATGTCAGAACACGGGATAATTGTTTTACGTTACAGAAAGGCAGATTCCATATTGTATATTGACATTCTTTAGAATTTAGTAGTTCTATAGTCAATTACTTAGAAGTGAGTTGGGCTTTCTTTCATAGAATGCATCAGACAGAAATCAGATAATAATCTGCTAGGGATGCTTTAATTTGAATTCCTGCATTGACTAAAGTGAAATTAATGACCTTAATGTGTGTGTGTGTGTTTTGTGTATATACACCCACACCCATATGGCACATGATAACTCTCTGTTGAACAATTTTCTTATTCTTACTTGCCAATGGTCTTTTAAAATCATTTTACCACACATGTGGCAAATCATTTTAATTAAATAAAACAATTAATTTGAATTAAAATAACTTCTGCTCCTAATTTCCCCTATAGCTGCAGTATATTCTCTGTTGCATTTATGCAACATTCAGCATTTTAATGTAATTCTCAGTATATTACAGATGTTTTTGTATTATGCTTCTCGTTTGCTTCTAAAACAGAAGACATTAAATTTACAGGGGTTTTAGAGACTTTATTTATGTATAAACAATTTAAACACTTTGCCATAAATTATCTTTGCCTGTCTCTATTCTTTGCTTAGCAGCAAATTAAAATTAATATAAAAACTCAATGAACAATTCATACATGTATAATACAAAAAAGTTTTGTACCAAAGTTCTTATTAGACTTGTTTTTTATTTTTATTTTTTTTTATTTTTCTTAGTGACCATAATGTGATTGTCTCAGTTTCTTGACCAAACAAACACACTAATATTTTTTCTTTTTAAAATCTGAAACAGTGATTGTGCCTTCTGGCTGATGTATGTACAGGGTGATCTGAATTGGTGCCCATTTGCAACAGTGTTAACACAATGCCCACAGCTCTACCAGAACTGACCAACAAACTACTGAATCTAAACAGACTACACCCTGCAACTGTGTTACTGTCCACAATGGAATCTTCAAAGACAAACAGAGTATGAAATTTATCAGTAGTGATTTATAGCCACAATTTCAAATTGAACTTTACACTCTGCCCTCTTTGAATAAGTTAACCTTAGGCCAGACATAAGCAGGGTCAGAGTGCAAGTTCAGATTTATATTCCTTAGTATATTTCTGTTCCTATTTCCAGTGCTCTGTTGCTCCTGTTCTCCTTTCTTCCAGTTGCTACACACAAATCACCCCAGAAGTCATGTATTAAATGCACCTGTATTTTGCTTTTAAATGAAAAAAAACCTCGAGAATGTTTATCAAACAAGCAGCCTGAAGAATCTTTCTCATCAGCTGACTTAGTGGATGGTGGGTGGCCCTCTTAGATTTCTTGAACAAATTTGCTCACATGTGAATGGAGTGAGGTAATATAAGATGAGGCCTTCTTTTTCAATCTTTTTTTTTTGTTGTGAAATTATTATTTTTTTCTTTAGACCCACAACAAGTGGGTAATATTTATGGGGTACTTTTGAACTTAAGTGACTTAAAAGTGTTCAGTCTGGCTTTAGTCCACTTCAGGATGTAGTTCTTAATCCTTCCAACAGCAGCATTTGACTCAAAAAATGTGAGCTCACTTGCCACTCCTTATCCCAAAGCAGCTCAGCCGAGTGCCCCCGATGGTCTTCATCTCCTTAGGAGAGGAGATAACAGTTGTAACTACTGATTCATCCAGGCAAGGATGACAGCAGATTGATTGGTTACCTCTTTCCCATTTCATTCTGTCTTAAGAACTGGATGTTGCTGCTACTGTCTGCCAGCTCTGGATACTGCTCTACTGGGAGCACATAGTATCCTTCATACCCTTGGACTCTCCCTGTGCTCAAAAGCTGCTGCTTCTCTCCTTCAGTCCACAGGCGGCTCCCCTCTTTGCCATCCCGTGCCTTCTGTTGCTCTTTGGCCCAGGCTGACCCCAAAGCCCGCTGCCGAGCTTGGTCCAGAACTCTAGCCTTTTCTTCATCCAGAGTGTCTGGGGTCAGACCGTAACGTATGTTAATCAATAAAGTAGAATATTGGAATTCAACGTTGGTAAACCTTCGAGTCCTTCCATTGATTAGGAGGGTTGGCTGGGACACTGTAACATTGACTCCACTGTCCAATACTTTGCGTCCACTTGTCATGGCTAGGGTGACAAGATCACCATCAGAGGAGCCAATCTTGACAAAATAATGGGTGTCTTTCCCCTCAATGCTGTAGTGCATTTTGTCCAAGTAGTAAGCATTGTTCAGCACTGACGCAATTTTTCGGCTGTCTTCCGTTGCAGTGCTTGAGATGCCGGTGGTTACCTTGCCTTCTTTCACAGCAAACATGATCCCCTTACCTATAATTGGAGTAGTGGTTGCAAACCAGTGACCTGCTTTTTCTCTACGATAGGCATGTAATCTTTTTGATATGACTTGTCCCTCAAGGGCCATGAAGGCTTGGTTGTGCCTCTCTGTTGTTTGCTGCACGCCGGTAATTAACTGAAACAAAAATAAAAGGGAAAAGACATTATTGATAAATACAGACTGAAATTCTAATTTATTTAATTATGTCAAAAAATTATACTCAAATGCAGCAATCTAGTCAAATAAAAATGTTCTGAAAAGTACTGAAATATAGCCTACCTCGAGTAGCCTTTAAAGGGAGTTTGCAAAATTCAGCTAATATTAAAAACAATCATTGGTTTGCTTGCTTTCAAACCATTGTGAATGGTTTGAATGATGGGATATAGTAGCATTAATAATTTGTGTTCAATTTCTAGTTCAATTTAAATTTTAAAGGTACGTTTTAAAGAAGCACACCAGGCACCAAACTGATGCCCTGATAGAGTTGCACAATGCAAATCTGAGCATTAATCTGATCAGAGTTTTTCAAATAGCTTCATATTTGGAACGCTCATCCCAAAAACATCCTGGTGTTTGTTTCAATCTGTATTTTATTCAAATTATTACATGACTTACTTTGAACAATACTGATTTGCAGTTTTTAGTTTTTGTAATTAGATCAATTTATTTGAAAAAAAGTATATTTTATAAGTTGCCTTAGAGACAGCTTTGTTTTGTTCAAATTTAATGTTATCAAATTAAAGCATAGTGTATAGTTGTACTTGCAAAATCTCCAAAATAATATTATAGATGTAGAAAAATAAAAACAAAGAAACATTTTAATTGGAACACTCATAAAGAAACACTGCAATTCAGCTGTGTATTAGTTTAGCCTAAAAAATAATAAACAGAAAAAATGATAGTGTATAATGTAGGGGTGGGTAATTAATTTTCCCAAAGGCTACATGAAAAAGTGGGACTCTTGTGCCCCCCCCCCCCGCTTCCACCATGGGCTGGATAGAGGCAGTCAAAGGATGTGATCCACAGGTTGTAAAATGCCCAGGTCTAGTATAATGCATAGAATTATGTACGATGTGAAAAAAAATATTTTTCACAACAGTTCTAATGAAATTATTGATGAGAGTAATAGCTAAGATTTTCGTATACTACATAATTAGCAGATAGAATTTGTTTCACAAGATGTAATGATGCCTAGTTTAAAAATTGTATGGACAATTTTATGGAAGTTAAGGTTATCAATCTTATATAAATAAAAATGTAAATGTTCGTTTGTTCAAAATCTTAAATCTCCGAAAGTTCTTTACCGATTGCTTTGAAATTTTGACACAATGTTGCATTCGAATACGCGCATGTTTTTATATACCTATATTATATAGATGTCACACCTGTGACAGGTAAAAACATGCTTTTTTTGAAAAACAGCACCATCTGTTGGACGTAAAAGCAACACAC
>NW_015387150.1:284913-294297 GCF_001527695.2 Protobothrops mucrosquamatus
TTCAAAATTAATGTGAATAAGACTAAAATTCTTACAAAGAATATGATTGCAAGAGATAAAGATCAACTTACGCAAATGTCAGGATTTGAAGTGGTTAATAAAGTTAAATATTTGGGAATTTTTGTGTCATCTTCTAATGCGAAACTGTACCAGAATAATTATGAAAGATTGTGGAAAATGGTACAAAAGGACTTATTAATGTGGAAAAAACTACAGCTCTCCCTGCTGGGTCGTATAGCTGCCATTAAAATGAATATCCTGCCTAAGTTTCTTTTTTTATTTCAGATGATACCTATTCTTAAAAATGAACTTAACTTGAAAGAATGGCAAAGAGACTTGAATCGTGTTGGAGATGTGGACATCCAGATGCAACTTTTTTTCATATGTGGTGGACTTGTAGGGTTATCAAGGCTTTTTGGATACAACTGTGGTGGAACTTACAGCAAATTTTTAAAAAAAGGATTATATTTCTCCCACAGTTGTTCCTTCTAGGTATTGTGCAAGACCTAGATGTAAAAGAAACAAATCTGATGCTTTATTGTTTAACTGCTGCTCGTTTGTTGATAGCCCAGAATTGGAAGAGTCCAATTTTGCCTACAATGGGAGACTGGAGATTGAAAGTTTCCTATCTTGCTGAAATGGCAAAGATTTCGGCTTTTTTGAAGAGCCACTCGAATGAACAATTTTTATCAATATGGAGAAGATGGATTGTTTATATTCAGAAGAAACATGGTGTGGTAGAATATAATTTAGGTTTCTAGATTTTTTGTATTTTAACTGTGGAAGTATAATGTGGTAGAATAGAATTTAGGTTTTTTAGACTTTTCTTTATTATGATTTTGTTTACTTTTTTTATTTTCTTGTGTATTAAGATATATTGCGGAGTTAGAGATATTAGTATATGTTTACTTTTATATGAATATTATCCTGGGATTTGGTTTGGGAAGTCGGGGTGGGGGTGGGGGGCTTATAATTCCTATTGTGTTTACTTATGTTTAATTGTTTTTTATTGNAAAACTATCCAGCTGATTCAATCCTATCCATCTATGTTTCACTAGTTTTACTCATATATCAGCTGTGCTTGTTATTGTTAACTTTACAAAACAACAGGGCCAGGCGAAGCATTCAAATATCCCTTTCACAAAAAGCATTGGCATGATCAGTGCATTCTTCCCATTCTCCTGATTTTAAGGAATGGATACAAGACGGGTTTGTTATCATATCTTGAAAGGTCTTTAAATTCTACAAAAATTAAAAATGCCTATGACATTTGCAAAGCACCCCTAGATTGCAACCCCAAAATGTAATGGTAAAGAAAACTGTGTAGCTGCAGAAAGCCGCTGCTTACCTGACCACGTTCACAGGCCTGCGATTCCGACAGTTCATAAGGAGGTGGGACGAAGTACATTTTTGCTCTTGGGAAGCCGGGTATAATGTTGCTGAGTTGAAAGCCAAACATCACTAGCCAGCTTTTCACATCTAAGAATTAAATAAGCACATTTATGAAAGGTGAAGATGGCTAGTAAGCAGTAGTAAAATTGAGTCCGGGCTTACTTATAAAGCCAGGATGGGATATGAAGCATTTTTCTTGACAATTGGGATGATAAAAGTGTTCCAAAAAGTAAAACGGTAGATATTGCGTCATTGCTACAAAGAAGCAGAGCATTGATCAGAGAAGCTTTTCTGAGTTTTGGCAAGTAAAATGCTTAGCATGCTTTTTAAATAGAAAATCATCACAAAGGAAAGAAAAAGTATGCTATGGCTATCGCCCCCATCAATAAATATGTAAAACATTATTTATTGCATTCTAGTATCTATGGTACAGTACATGTAGACCTTGACTTACGACCACAATTGAGCCCAAAATTTATGTTGCTAAGTGAAATATTTGTTAACTGAGATTTGCCCTATTTTACAACCATTATTGCCACAGTTGTTAAGTGAATCACTGCAGTTATTAAGCTAGTAACGTGGTTGTTAAGTGAATCTGGCTTCCCCATTGACTTTGCTTGTCAGAAGGTCACAAAAGGGGACCACATGACCCTGGGACACTGCAGCCGTCATAAATATGAGTCAGTTGCCAAGCGTCTGAATTTTGATCATGTGACTTTGGTGATGCTGCAAAAATCATAGGGTGAAAAACGGTCATAAGTCCCTTTTTCAGTGCTGTTGTAACTTTGGTCACTAAACAAACTGCCGTAAGTCGAGGACTGTCTGTATTTCATTTTTTTTTTCAATTTCAGCTATTCTAATAGGAAATAAAAGGAAGGAAGGAGAACAGCAGAGCCTTTTTCAGGATTCATGTTCTGCTTTGCATAAGGAAAGGAAGAGTTTCCTTTCTTGGCAAAAGGGTGTCAGATGTCACCATGGGTTGGGTATGGAAGGCCATGGCAAAAGGAGAAGAAAAAGCAATAAGGCCAGATTAATAATTTGGGGTCAAGGAAACAGTAGTTTTATGGAAAGCTATAAGAAGTATTAGTTAAGAAAACATGTTGACCAACTAACTATCCCAGCCTGATTCCCTCTAGATGTGTTGGATAGTTTCCATAATTTTCAGCCAGGATGGCCAAAATGGATGTTAAGTATAGCTTGTTCTTCTTTGGGGAAGCACCAAAAAACATTTGTTGGACAGATTTCTTAATCTTTTTCATTCCATTTTCACACAATGCTTCGGTTGCAGCTGCCTCATCATAGGCTGGTAGAATTTGACTCAAGATTTTTGGGATATATAAGTGTGTGTGTGTGTGTGTGTATGCATGTATGTATATGTATATGTATACATATATGTATATGTACTCTCTTAGAAGACAATATCCTAGACACCATGGAGGATACAATTCATATTAAAGATTTCCCCAACTCTGATAATTTATGTTTTAACTTTTTTGAAATATAATTCATTTTGCCTAATATTTAAAGTTTTTGTAAATTACAGTAGAATGGGAATACTTCTTTTTCTTCAAAAAAATTATGACATGTACCACATTCTGTTCTGAAAAAAGTTTTATTGAATAGCTGTTAATTTCTTTTCTTTGGAAGCACTCCTAAATAACTTAGCACTAAGTGGCAAATTAATACCAACAGAGTAGAATATTTACATGACATGTGGGAGGAAACATTATTTTAAATTTTAAGAAAGCCTTCCCCATTTTGGCATGACAGCTGGCATTGGGAAATTAGTGTCCATATGTACTCAAATTAAAATAAAAGTGTATTATCTATTTATAAATAAATATCATGGAAACTATTTCAATAAATTATTCACTCTTGCAAATATGTGAGATCTCAGATGTGAGCTTGTAAAAAAAAAAATAGCCCATTTTAAATTTGTTTAACTATGATTGGGGGACTGGAGGTTAAAATTTATGAAGAAGAGTCGCAAGAATTGGATATGTCTAGTTTAATGAAGAGAAGGACTAGAGGTGACGTGATAGCATTGTTCCAATATCTCAGGGGTTGCCACAAAGAAGAGGGAGTCAAGCTATTTTCCAAAGCACCTGAAGGCAAGACAAGAAGCAATGGATGGAAACTAACCAAGGAGAGAAGCAACCTAGAGCTAAGGAGAAATTTTCTGAAAGTTAGAACAATTAATCAGTGGAAGGACTTGCCTGTGGTGCTCCAACACTGGAGATTTTTAAGAAGCGATTGAACAACCATGTGTCTGACATGATATAGGGTGTCCTGCTTCTCCCTCCCAACTCTGTTATTCTGTGAATCAGTTTTTGGGTAGGGAAATGTCCATACCTAAAAGCATTACTAGTCTCTGGACTATGCAATAGCTATAGTAGCCTTGAGTGAGTTTCAGTTCAGACCAAAGGCACTTTACTCTACCAATACAGATTCTTACCAGCTTGATTTGATCCCTGATCTGCTTTAGGATGTGGATAAATTTCATTTTCATTATAGTCACTACTTAGTTTCTCTTTCTTCCATCATTTTATTTGCAAATAAAGTCCCAACAACCACCCTAACAGGGACTTGGAACCTTATCAACATGGTAGCATAAAAACTCATTCCCCCCCCCTGAGAGGGCATATCTGTTTACAGGACTTCTGTAAACATACATTATTTATCAGTTATGCTAATTTGAAGACCATTGAAATGGGGAAAGTGTTCCTGTTGTTGGATACATCATCTTTGTCCAACCAAATTCTTTTCTTCATAGTGCAGAATAAAGGAGACTTCAATTGGTGTCTTACTTTATTCTGCTTCTATGTACATAAAAAGGGGCTACGGCTGAAATGAACAAAGGCCGTTTCCTTTGAGACTCTCCATGCTTATTACCAGTATTGTTTCCAGCGGCCCTGGAAAGTTTTGTGCCTTTTAATAGAAATATAGATAATATAGATGGTTGATATTAAGTCCTTTGCCCTTTTTTCCCCTCTTACCCATTGTTCATCTTTCTGTTCCTGCTACGCCTGCCTTTTATTCTGTTTTGCCAGTAAATGATTTTGATGTTTACTAATATTTAACAAATAAATATCAAGCTATACTTTTGCTAGCTGAACTGAATAGTATGCTTGCTTGCTGTGACCTGGGTATAGAGATTTGATTTTGATTTTGATTAAAAACTAAACTGGAAATTACCCACAGTTATTTTCAGAGTCTAAATCCAAACCAAAAAATGTTTCCAAATAATAGAGAAAAACACATCATTTCATTTTATTTTTGTTATTGAATTCAAATCTTTGAGCTTAACCCAGAGTTTAGAATTTCCTTTTGTTTTTGCACCTTCAATAAAAGCTGTCAGCTCTGACCACTTTCCCTGCTCTCTTCTTTCTCAGTTGGGGAAGTTGGGCAAATCAACTCCTACCCAGAACACTGCAACCTATCACTAATGGTATACAAACCACTGGCTGACAAACATTGAACCATATGCTAACTCCTTACAATATAATTTATCTCAAAGCATTGCTAAATCCCCCTGAATTAAATGGCTGTACATAACAGAAGAAGCAACAGGATTGCATGTGCAAATTGGTGCAAAGTATGTTTATAAAACCTCCTAACTTTTAGCATTTTACGTTGCTAAGGTTAATTCACATACATGAAATGTGATTCTTCTGCTCAATCCAGAAGATAATCCCATGTAATTCTACCTGATTACATGGGAATATCTTGATGCGTATCTAATACTTGTGTATTACTTTTTTTAAAAAAAATACATATAATCATGTGTGCTTAAGTCCAACTGTTTTTAGCTGATCTTAAACCCACAGAACCAAATGCAGGATTACATTATCATTGTTCAAAAACAAAGGAGTTGGTTTATTAAACAGTGCAATCTTCTTCCAAATCTGCTCAAAATGAAGAATTTTGAGTCTGTACTTGATATTAAATGAGTTTCCTAAGAGCAAAATAGCATTCTTACATCTTTTTTACAACGTTCCTTAGATTTCCAGACTATTAATTATTTCTCACCTGTCACATAGTTCTTTAAATCCAGTTCATTGCTGAGAGGATTGTTGCTCTTGAACATATACAAGTTGAATGGGGCAGGTTCCTTACCAACATTGTTCCACATTGTATAATCAGGAGAGGTCCAACGTCCAGCCAAAACATCATAATCTCTTTGAGTAAAATGGACCAGTTTTGTTAAGGGATCATATAGCCCTCCATGAAATCCAATGACTATTTGGAAGTCAGGATTAGAATCATGATAGATCTCCCCATAGGCTGTGTACTGCAGTTGCTTGATCATTAGACCGTTGATACTGAAAACTGCCAGTGGTGTACCCGTATTATCCGAGGCAACATAATATTCTTCTCCATTGCTGCTTTCCATTGCAAAAAGATGACCTTGCAGATCATAGTACAGAGAGGTAATTTCTGAATTTGAGTGGTTATACACGTGTGTTATCCTAGTTGGGTTGTGAAGGTCAGCATAAAAATATTGAAGGTGATGTCCCAAGTTAGTTTTGTAAGAAGCTCGTCTTCCTAATCCATCGTAACGGTATTGAACACTCCATCCATTTGCTTTATTATAAGCTCTTGTTAAGAGGCCCTTGGAATTGTACTCAAATATGTCAGAACCTCTTTGACACAGAAAACCATCATCATCAATTTTATACTGCATATCACCTAGTCGTGTAATTCTATCTCTTAGATCATAGCGCAGTGGCATCAATCGGATACTGTTCCCAGGATTCAAGAGATGCAAGTTGCCATTTAGATCATAACTGTAACGCCAGTTTGGTCTGTCATTGACTGCCACACTCTGGAGCTGCCCGTCTCCATCATAATCATATGTATATTTAGTTGTATTGGCATAAGGCCCAAGCTTTAATTCTCTCTTAGTTACCCTTCCCATGCTGTCATATTGCACTGTCATCCAATACATGAGTGATCGGAACATTTCATACTGAACTTCTTTAATCCGTCCGTGTGTATCAAAATGTTTGCTCAGTGTCATTACAGCCGTAGTGATTATTTGATTTATATCATAATAGATTACCCCAAATTTGCCAAAGTGCTCTACTTTGCCTGAGATTTCATCATAACGATAGAGGTCAACTGGAAGAGGGATCTCACTTATTATAGGCTTGATGCTAGCTATTCGAAAACTATTATCATGATAGGTATAATCAAACCTAGCATTGACCATACCTTCTTCAGAGAATCTGTAAATCTGTTTGTCAACCAGAGGGCCAATTTTACGATAGCGGATGGTGCAAGAAAAGCCCCCACTCTGTAGGTTGACCATCTTCAGAACTCCAGTAGTTTCATCATATCCAAAAGTCACTGCTGTGCAGTCATACACAATCTCCGACAACTTGGATAACTTCCCGTATTTGTAGAAAACTTGCCGACCAGTTCCTAAAAAAGATGTTTTCAAAATCCTTCCATCATCGCTGTAATCAAAAATCACTGAAGCATTACTTTCAGGTGGGTTATAAATATTTCGAATATAGCCGATTGAGGTGTGAGTGCTCATGCTGTGTCGAGCTATACTTGGCATAGTGACAGCATGCAGCCGATCTGAAGAGTCATATTCAAAGATGTACTGCCGCTGACTTTGAAGGAGTAGCACCATAGACTATTGAAAAAACAAAATCATATTTTATGGGTTTTTTTAAATCAAAAATATATAAGACGGGTATCACAATACAACACAAATCATTAAGGATTCCTTCTTATACATGACAATTACAGCTATTGCTGCTATAAACATTTTAATGTATATGGCTATTAATTAATTTGGGAGGGCAACCCCCAAAAATTGATTCACAACTATAAAATAAATAATAGTGCATCATCTTCTCTTCTATACCACTAGCTTATAAAGAAATGTTAAACTCCATATTGACTTCATTTTCACTAATTGGTTTGCTTGCTAGGATAATTGTATGCAGGCACTATACTATGTTGTACACTATGCTGATATTACACTAAAGAATGCCACAATATTAAGCACACCTGTAAGAGTGTGTTGGATTTACTGTGATTTTTTTTACCATAAAAAGACTTGCAATTCATTGCAAAGGCACACATAGAACCTGAAAAGTTTGATCACACAATGAGTTACCTCACTGAAATTTAATTAGCAAAGCTCATAAGTAAGGGTTACTCACTGCCTGTTGGCTCAAAAAAATCTGATTTTGTGGCAAACGATTCTTAAAATGGGATTTCTTCCAGTTCTTAAAAAGAAGCTGCTTCTTGTAAGAACTGACCTCACTTCATTTTAAACCAGAATCAAAGGATTTGTATTCCAAGGAGTATTTTAGCTTATATAATTATTTGATGTTGTCTATTTCATAACATTGCAGAGATATTAAAAGTTACAGTTTTAAACATATTCATTAAATGTTAAACTCCATTGGATTAATCAGTCTGCATGTCTATCTAAAAGAATTCATACTCAAACAATCTTTTTTTTTTTTACCCACAAACCAATCAAAAGAATGTGCAGCTGAGTTCTTCAGAACTAGGCAAAAAGGAGAAGCAAATAATTCAAAAATAGGATGGGCACAAATTATTTAAGTTTAGTCCTAAGATTGAAGGTACAGCGCATTGATCAGTAGTTGTCTGTGCTAGCATTAGCTTATATCTAGCATTTAGGAATGAATACTCTGCTTAAGTTCTTAAAATTACAAAGGCACCTCAATTATGATTTTTGGATTGTTTGATGTATAGATATGTATGCCGGCGTCAGTAAATCCCAAACTTCAGTTAATGCAGGACTGTAGGTCATACCAACAATTACCTACTTTTTCTAAGTATGTATAACTCCACACTTTTCCATCAGCAAACATGCGAGCAATAATCCTGCCTTGTTTGTCAATCTCTGTTCTTTCACTCATGGCACCACGCTGAAGCCCAGCCAATCGTCCATTTGAAAAATAAGAGACATTCACAGCAGCAAGTCCACTGCTGGGTAGCCAGAGAAAAGGGCGTCCAAGCTGATCGTAAATAATACGAAGTGTAAACTTCCGGTGATCATCGTATATTTTCTCTGTACGAATGTTCCGATCATAATCAATCGACAGCAAATTTCTTCCATGGACCTAATTAAAGCAAAATTATTAACATTAAGATAGTGCTACACTATATATATATATCACAGAAGAAGCATTTGGTAGGATTGATTAAATTCCGCTGGTTTCTGCGGAAAGCTATTCTTGTTTTTTCCCTGTAGAAAAATTCAGTCACACCTTAAAATTGTGTCTACCAACATATTGGTCTTTTCTTCAAACGAATTCTTTCCATACAAGAGTGCAATAAATATTTTTAGCTCAGAAGTAGGTCCCACTGTATTCAGTTCCCGGTGACTTTAAGACTGTGTTATTTTCATCTCAATATACTGTACAATGGAACAAAGCAAGCAATTAATGCTGAATAATTTGTATTCAGTGCAAATTTGAGAAAAAGTTTTTAATATAAGGATAATAACTAGTAGATAAATGCATTAATATAAATAAACATATCTATTTAAAGATAAACCTTTAGCTCAGTACAATAAAGTTTAAAAAAACTGAGTAAAATCAGATCACAGAAATATTAGAACATAATACAAATACAGATTAAACAGTCAGCAATCGGGATGAACAAGATAGTCTTTGAATTCTAGTTATAAATCCTATGGAACTACTGCTAAAAATGTTTTGCAGAATTAATAATCTGTGTGAAAAGCCTTAACTGCTAACTTTAAAGGTGGGTGAATAATTTGACAAAGACAACTTAAAAAATTTTTCCTAGTGAGGCTGCTAATTTTTAAAAAATATGCATTATGGTACACATATTAATAAAATATAACTTACTTTTATAAACCAATAAGACTTTTTTTCTGACCTAGGCAGAAAATAAACTCAAAGATTTAAATACAATTGAATTCTCAACAAATTTTCAGAAGAATTAGGCCCCAATATAGAACAAACTAGTGAGAAA
>NW_015387150.1:294448-299313 GCF_001527695.2 Protobothrops mucrosquamatus
TTTTTCCTAGTGAGGCTGCTAATTTTTAAAAAATATGCATTATGGTACACATATTAATAAAATATAACTTACTTTTATAAACCAATAAGACTTTTTTTCTGACCTAGGCAGAAAATAAACTCAAAGATTTAAATACAATTGAATTCTCAACAAATTTTCAGAAGAATTAGGCCCCAATATAGAACAAACTAGTGAGAAAAGGCAGTTAGCTGTCAATATGCAAAAGAAAAGGACTTTATAACCACCTCAATGGTTGAGGATTTTTCAGAATCGTATCTTGCTCTTAAATAACCAGTTATTTAAAACCAGAGATAATGGATGTAAATTCCTATTTGGAATTTCCGACAACTAAATATTTCAAAGTTTAGGTGCTGAAGAAAGGGGATTGGGTAGAACTTATCTCTTTGTAGGGAAGGTGAGAGCTAAAATTAGATGTTTCACAAGTGAAACCCAAGAGAACAATGTTATATCCAATTTGAACTGTCATGTGTCATACTGATAAGGAACCGATGTATGTTTTCTAGTGAATTAATAGTCTGGGGAATAATTTCCTCACCAATTTTATCTGTGATGATTCTGTACATACTGCAACAAGCTTGGCTTCCTCCATGGATGCTACCAAGTTATTAAATATTTTTTTTTAAAAAAAAATTAAGTTCATGATTTTCTATTTTAATGAGTTATTCCATTTCCTATTGGAAAGAAATGAGGTTCTCTCCATTCAAATATGACTTTGCTTTCATATTTGAATTAATTTGAATACTTTTATCCATGACCAAAGAGATCTATTTTTAAAAGATTATTTTTTGCTGCTTGACTTGTTTAATGAAGTACAGCTGTTGAAACCACTGTTACATGAAGTCTTCAGCATTTTGAAAGAAATTATTTAAATAGAGAACATCCTGATTCTAAACATTACTTAGAGAACATTAGGCAACATAGTACTAAATTTACATTTATATTGTAACTATTGTTAACCATAATAATCCCAAATCTATAGTTTCTGTATCCAGGGGACTGTATATCATGCATATTTGATCTGAATTTCCCTCCTTACACTGATAATCCACACATGCATCTGAAATAAGTGATTTCATAGTATGAGAATTAAATGTTAATCAAAAACTTTTATATAATTTAAATGTAATAATTCATAAAATATATCTATATAAATAGAAGATGTGCACTCAATAATAATATCCCCCAAAGAGATCCAGGTGGCTCCCACCCTCATGATATTCACAAAGCTAGTGAAGACTTGGCTATTCTCCCAGGCCCTGGGCAGGGTACGGACTGAAACCTTTTTAAATGTTTTTCCCCTGGTGTCTTGTCTTTGGCTACTCAGGATTTCTTTCTTTTGTTTTATTGTTTCTGTTTTTTAAACTGTAAGCCATCCAGAGTCATTAGGCATCTGGCAGCTTCTAAACTGTACAAGCAAGCAAACAAATAAGCTTCTCTTTCCTGTACTGCCTTTTATTAATTGTCCTGCACCTAACCTCTATCTAGAATGCCAGTTTTATTCGCTACTAATTGGTAGAAATCTTCCTTGAATCTTAATGTGAGCACTTTTAATTGCTGAAAATATGTTTATCCTGCTTACTTGGAATGGACTTTTTTTTGACATCTCTCCCACAAACTCAACATAGGATATTGCACCTTAAGATCACTGCAACTCTTCCCAACCCTTAATTCTGGAGGCCTTTTTTTAGCAGATCAAATTTGTTTACAAAACAAATTAAATCTACACTGATCCCAGTCAGCTGACCATCTAAATTTTCCAGTGCATAAAAAGCTATAAAACATTTTTTAAAATGGACACGTTCACCAGGATGCCATGTCTCACCCTGCTAGTGACTATTAAGAAATTACTATCTTCACATGGTTAGAAACAGCACACAAATACACCTAAAACAAAACCGAAAGTATGTCCACAATACACCAAAAGCTAAACAGCCAATTTTTGTATAGTGGTTAATACATCAGGCTAGAACAGTGTGCCTGGATGAGGAATTCTGGGAGTTGAAGTCCACAAAAGGGCCAAGTTTGAAGACCCCTGGGCTAGAAACTGAGAGACCTTTGAGCCTTAGGCTTCTGCTGGATGATCTTGGGTTAGTCAGTCTTTCAGGCCTATGAAGGAGGCAATGGCAGAGCACTTCCCAAATCTTGCCAAGAAAGTCAGGAGTCCAGAGTGGCTTAAAGGTGGGCACACACAAAGAGTACACCAACCAATGCTCATATTTGAATTGGATTAATTAATTGCTTCTATACCAAATATATGTGAGGCTTTTTCCCCCCTTGTATATGAATGAAGCTGTCATTCTTAAGAGATTTTTTTTTAAAAAAATATATGCATGTAAATCTCTGGCCAGCAGGTGGCAGCAACTGAGCAATTATATCTGGTCTGGGAAGCTATAGAATTAGCCTTGGTTAGTGCTTAGATGTGACACCATCTAAGCACTAACCAAGGGAATGTAAGGGTTGCAGGTTAAATTAGAAAGTGTAAAAAAAAAATCTTAGGGGAATGCAATGGAATTCTTGACAAAAACCAACATAGGAATATATTCCTAAGGCTGCTAGGAATTGAGCTCATCTCAAAAGAAACCTGATTTTAAAGAGATGGTGACTCTAGGATTGTTAAAAAGTCAGAACAAAGAATCATACTAATCTTGAATTTAACATACATTGCAGCAAGTGTTCTAATATAGAAGAGACATAGCTGCATTTACTTGTGACAGACCAAGGAATCCAGGTGAACCCTGTACTATCCAACTTCTATTTGGATAGGCATCTATTTGTGAATGAGACATTAATAAATAGACATGTTTAATTTAGATGTCTTTTGACACCTGTGACTAAAGTGTTTTTCACTTTCTGGGAACTTTTTCTTCAGCTTATATTTTACAGTAGCTTTGGTTGAAAGGTACTGAAAATTGTTTCTCTTATCAAAATTTAAACAGTATATCAAAAGGTACGGAAATAGATCATAACCTTTATTCTTAGGACTTGAAAGTGATTCTGAATTAGTTTCATAGCAAAAGCAAGCCCAGTTCTCACCCTGAGACCCTTTGAAGAAATATTCAGTTACAGAATTAATCAATTACACGAATCTGGATTTGTAAAGAATTAATTTTTAATTATCATTCATTTTCTTCATTCTCATTTTTACTACTTAGAGAAATTAAGCTAAATGTCTCTAAAGCAAATTATCTCTGAAAAGAAATTCTCTTATCCCAGATGTCAGAGTTCCCACAAGGAATTGTCTTGAAACTTCTTGCATTTGGTATATAATGTAATAACTAGAGAACAAAAGTGATTTTCAGAGCAGCTGTTCCCTTGATGTACTTTTGCAAAAGGAATTGAAAATTAGCCTATTTATATTGGCATTATTGATAAAAGGCCTCACTTCATATTAGTGTGGGACTGTGAAGGAATCATATTACATTTATGGAGTATATGATATTATAATTTCTTAGTCAGGTTTCTTGTGATAGTTATGAAGGAATCTATTGGCCACATATTGGGACTCATTGCTTTATGTATTTAATGAAAGTTAAATTGCATCACCACTAAGTTAGATATATCTTTGACTGTTTTCAATGATTCATCTACAGGTAACTATGTACCTATTTTATCATTTTTCATGTGAGTTTTATACTGAAAGAAATAGTACTTGATATAAATTAAGCTCTGGCTAATTTGTCCATCGGGCAGATTCACCCTCTTGTCTGATTCATTTATGCAATCATGCAAGGAGGAATATTTTAAAAAGTGTGCAATGGGAGTTTCTACTATTATTTCCAGTTGCATTTTTCTCTTGGGGGGGCATTCTACAGTCACACTGCAGGAAATAAAAAAGAATAAAAATGCTTTATCTTCTCAAAAAGATATCTTTGATATACTTTGATAGTGAATTTTTAATCCTCATGCTTCCTGAAACAAGTGCAATATGGTCATTTCTTATTAATTACATGGAAACCCAAAGCCCTATTATCCTTGGAAGCACACATCACACTATTATAAATACTATGACTTAAACTGATCTAATAAACCACTTTGTTTCTCTTTTGGGGAGGGTTGTTATCTATACATTAATCTTTCTTATTTGTGCAAGGTACAATTGGCAGGTCCTAAGAGTGCTTCAGCGAGTCTTTTATATACACAAAAGAGAGACAACTTCATAGAGGCTTGCAGAAAACAGAGTACACAGTATTCATTTTGGGATAATTTATTTTTGCTTGTCTACGTAATAACGCTGTAGCGTAGATCTACTCAGCAGGCTTACTTTTAGTTTTTATAATGAATGAGAAGTAGAACTTTATATGGTTTAGCAAAGCAGGCAACCTAATTCTACATAAGTACTGAAGAGGAATCCTCAGCAAAGACACACTATGAACTGTTTCACATATAAGCATTAAGTTATGGATTGGTTAACCAGAGTTTGCTAAATAAATAATAATTGGTTAGGTTCATATAAAAGGAGAGATTCAACCTGGAAATAAGGAGAAATTTCATGACAGTGAGAACAATCAACCAATGGAACAGATTGCCTTCAGATGTTGTTGGTGCTTTATCACTGGAGGCTTTCAAGAAGAGATTGGACTGCCATCTGTCAGAAATGGTGTAGGTCCTCCTGCTTGGGCAGGGGGTTGGACTAGATGATCTACAAGGTCCCTTCCAACTTATTCTGTTCTATTCTAATGTATTATATGAATATCAGGAAGCTGAACCTGAAGTGTGGATCCTTTAAAATATGGTGGTTATCTATCTTACAGGTCTGCACTTTAACCAAACCACCAATTCCTTACTGTTTTTCTCTTCTTGCTAGTGGATTTTCACAGCTCACAATCGCTGCAGAAAAATAAAAA
>NW_015387150.1:300425-360009 GCF_001527695.2 Protobothrops mucrosquamatus
ATAATAATAATAATAATAATAATAATAATAATAATAATAATAATAATAATAATAATAATAATAATAATAATAATAATAGTAAAGTTGGAAGGGACCTTGAAGGTCATCTAGTCCAACCCCCTGCTCAGGCAGGAAACCCTATTCCATTTCGGACAAATGGCTGTCCAGTCTCTTCTTAAAAACTTCCAGTGTTGGTGCATTCACCACTTCTGGAGGCAGGTTGTTCCACTGGTTAATTGTTCTCACTGTCAGGAAGTTTCTCCTTAGTTCTAGGTTGCTTCTCTCCTTGAGAATAGGTGCCTTAAGGTAGGTGCTCAAAAAATTGTCTCTCTGAGGATGAGAATGACAATTTTCCTCTGGTTTGACTGTAAACCATGGCAATTTTGTCCAAGAATGTCATTGCTAGATATGATGCCAAGCATTATATTAAAAATCCATCATCCCAACTTTCTGAAATTTATATCAATATTTTATTGGTAATTACAATAAATATTGAGACCGTTAGCAGCAAGGGAGGGAAATAACCCTATAAACCTCAGAATCTAATCAAATGCGCTGACTGCGAATGACGATAATCTGCGCTTCTGACACTTGAGCAAACTAGAAGACCAATGTATAATTTAAAATGGATATACTGTAAATGATTTTGAAAGTATGCTTGTTTTCTCTTACTATCTAAAAACTCTGTACATCAAGGTTCAGGAGCAAGAGCTTCCAATTCAAAAGATACTAAAACTATAGGAAGCTTGAGAATTCATTTTTTTAAAATTCTGCAAATGTTATAAGCCTCTGCACTTATTTAATTATTTCACATCCAACCTATCTATCCCTTAAAAATCTGACAAAAATTAAAATAAGCAAATGCTATTTTTTTAAGCATGGAATTTTGCAAACTCTGCTTTTATTTATTAGTTAGCATTCATCTCCTGAAATTCATCTTACGATATTTATACCAATACAGTGACATCTCCTGTCATTGTAAGGCCTCAGCAGCATTTTCCATTTGGGGATTGGTGCAGATATGCATGTGAGAAACTAGAATGGTATTACAATCCCCATCTTCTCATGTACTGTGATCTCAATGCATTTGCCTTCATTTCATCCACTTTTTTTTATATAAACAAACCTGAGTTAACAGAAATCAGATGCAAATACATTCAGTGCTTTCCCTCTTGTTTTCAAATTGTACTTTTAGTCCATTCAACCTGTTATAATCTCGCAGTGATTTTCATTTAAAACAGCTAAATGGATATGTGATTACTGTAATAGGGAACTAACACAAAACAATTAAATACTGAGGTGTTAAAAGATGAGGTTGAACTGGATTTGCATGTGCAAAAAAAGGGAAAAAGAAAGAAAAAAAAAGAGAGAAAGAAAAGAAAGAGAAAAATTGGAAACCTTAAGCCTGGGAAGAAATCAGCTGTAAGACAAATGCATTTAACTTTGCTAATTACTGCAAGTGACTCTATTAAGATTTTACTACTTTGTGCCAGGACTATAGACATTTATTTAAGGCTTTCACTTGTTATTTGAGAATAGCTGATTTCATGCATGAAAAAAACCCCAGCATAAAGTGGCTTCTATTAATAATTAGCTTCTCAAGTGCAGCATTTTACACCCATCAGTTATATGCTTGAAATAAAGACATTTATGATTGAATCCCAAATGTCTTCATAGTTTCACTTCTACTTCTACAAACTATAAGAATTATATGACCTTCAATTTAGCCATGACTGAACATGCACAGAAGGCCTTTGCACAGCTCCATTTCATGTGCCAGCTGTGTCCCTTCCTGGAATGGACAGTCCTCCAAACTTACCCACATCACTTCATACCTTAACTATTGCATTACATAGGGTTGTCTTTGAAAATCACTCAGAAACTTTAATTGGTCCAGAACGTAACAGAGTGGGCAGTGGTAGGCTTGTTTTGGTAGGCCATTTAATCCCACTGCCTTGCAAACCACACTGGTTGCCAGTATGCTTTTTGGTACAAGTGAAGGTGCTGATTATCACCTATGGAATCCTACCCAACATAGGGCCTGGATAGTTGAGGGACCACCTATCTTGTTGTATAGGCAGTCTTCAATTTACAACAGTTCATTTAGTGATCGTTCAAAGTTACAATGGCATTGAAAAAAGTGACTTACAACCATTTTTCACACTTACAACTGTTGCAGTATCCACAGGATCACGTGATGTTTTAAGTGTGCGAACGGTTAACTAAGTATAAATCCTACCGACGTCACAGGATGTCAATACACTAGGGGAAAACGCTGGAAGACTGTTCGGTTCAGTTACCCCTTCGCTTCTGAGTGAATTGTTGGCACAACTGATTCAATTGTTGACGTCACTAAGTGAATTGTTTACACCGGTCTTTCCAGTATATTCCCCCTTTTCTCACTTAACAAATGTCTCACTTAGCAACACAAATTTTGGGCACACAATTGTGGTCTAAAGTCACGGACTATCTGAATTTTATCCTATTTTCTTTGTATTGTATGTCACCCAGAGTTAGTTTGGACTCAGCCAACACCAAAACAAACATGACAATAATGAGACTTTTACTACCACCAACATTCTTGTGTGCCAGTAAACATAAAAAAGGTTTTTGGAGTATACTTAGAAACATATTTTAAGAATAAAGTATACAAATATTTCTTAGAAAAACAACTTAGGCAAACTGGAACAGTTGCTTATTTTTTTTTTTTAAAAAAAGGTAATGCTGGGCATCACTCAATGAAATTTGAAAAGCAATATATATGATGCTTTGAATTCTACATTGGTAAGTAGCAGAGAGATCTGTTGCCACATTTTATTCTTATTCCATCTCTAATTATTGGATTTCTTATAAATATATACCTTATTGTGTGAGAGCCGTTCTCCATTTGTTATTTACAACATTACTGAAATAGTTTGACGATCTGATTTGACTCCTGCTTTATTTTCATTGTACCAAGTCTAAACTCTGGCAATGCACAATCAAATCCGGCAATCAGCTTTCCAAGTCATGCCTCCACTTTATATCTTGGTTACTGCATTATCATATACCACAACCAGATCTTTTTCTTTATCCAATTCCTTTTCTTTGGGAATTCAGATCAACCAAAGGTAAGTCATATGGTCACACCTGTGATATTGTATAACATCGTACCAATATACAGTAGATCCTGAACCAGTATCTGCATGATTGAACCAATATGGATCACTAGTCAAGTGACACAGATTTCTTTGACTGCTCTTTCAGGAATGCATCTCCAATCATTAAGCAAGAGCCCACATACTGAAAACTGTAATTAGCTAGTAAGCAAAAGTGAAATGAGCATTCAGACAGTGAACACCCCAATAGGAATTGTTATAGTAGCTGGCCAAAGATGCAACAGTTTTATTGGCTGTCTGCTATGAAGGCAGCAACAATGTCAGATGAGGGCAATAGTTGACTTGGAGTCTGGATGTCTTTTAAGATAGAGTCTTAGAGTGAACACTTTTTAATATTCAACTTTTTTTTAGAGATGTAATTGATAGATGTCCTTTGTTACACCGTTTTTATTTTTACTGATACTGTATCATTTCACAATTGTGAAATCGCTTTGGAAGTCAGTATATCTGAAAAAGAGTACAGATGTGCTTTATACACATTTATATAAGCCTGTTTCTTCAGAATTCCTTAACACATATCTTTCTCATGCTGGGGGATGAAGGGGTTCCACACCAGCATTTAAATAATTATTTATGTTATTCATTTATAACCATTCCCATGACTCAAAGGGCAGTGAGCCACTGGCCCATCCTTTCCCCTTGGTAAGAGCTTTCCTTTTCTAGCTAGGTTCAATTATACAGTACTACTATAGCCCAGCAGGACAAGTGAGAAAGAAAGGAAGATTTTACAAGGTGGTGTGTAAGATAAGAGTAGGAAGGATGAATGTTCTGTCTTCATACATTTGGTCCAAAATTCCAAATGTGATCATGGATTCTCTGTAGTGGAAGGCCTGGATCTGCTCCTTCATATGTTTCAAGAGAAGTCATCTGGTTTTCTGAACAAATAATATCTGACATGCTTTTAGATTTTGAAAAAGCTGTAACCTGTACTTGAAAAGAATAATTTCAGAAACAAATTGATTATAGGACTTACCCTGAGCTTTCTTCCAAACACAGTAACTTTTCCTTTAATTTGTTCTTTTCTGAGGCGCCACTCTATTGAATTTAAGCCGTTTTCCATTGGCAGTGAAATATTACATCGTCCTATTGCTGGGGTCACAGTCCCAGCTAGGACATGTGGCTCACTGTGGAAACTAATACCCATTCCATTTGCATACATCACTCGCAGGGTACCATTACTGCAGAGCTGATAGCTGTTTCTCACTTGATCTGGATCAATCATTGGGAAGAAAAGAAATATTCTGTAAATCGTACAAATAAATGTTTTACCTAACTAGCAAGGTTTTCATGATCTTTCTATAGCTGTCAAATGACATATTCCTACAATTACTATTGGTGTTTAGGTAAGGCAGTTATTTGCAACGTTATTGATTTATGTAGCGAGAAATACGATGAAATATTTTAAGCCTGAAGGCATATCAGGTTATTAGAATTATATTTTCTGTTTGCTCCTTGATGGTAAATCACATATCAATTGATTATTATAATTATTATTTTGCAAAATTGTGAATACATATATAATTTGAGAAAAAGTTGGTGGCAAGTGATTTAATTGAAGTGTTGGGTCAGCAAGATATCTATTCAACCCAAAATATCAAAAGAAGTAGCTACAGCTTTTTTTTAGAGAAAAGACAGTTTTGTCTCTGTTCTTTCTATACTGCCTTCAGTGCTCCCTTAACAGATATATAGCTGAGTTATAGATTAGGTTTCAGTACTTAAGGCATGATGCTCACACAGAATGAGCTGCCAAAGTCAATCTTTTGTATGAGTGTCACTTTTCATTCTGCCTTAAAGAAACATTACTAGCCAGCCTGACATCTGGCTTTTTATTGACTGGCAGAAGTTGCAAAAATAAAACTTGATATTTATGATTGTTATATTCTTGACTGGCTGATCTAGTTTTCAGAATGGTAAAAAGGAAACTCTCCCGCAAGATAGTAGACAGCAGAGTGAGCAGCTGCCAGCAAAGAACCACTATCATTTTGTAATAAAAATATATATCTATCTAATTAATCATCTGCTAGAGAGAAATAAAAAAATCATAACCCTGGAAAATAGTCCCTGGTTTGTGAAGAGGTTATTGTCCCATGACAATATTTATTTTTAGTGGCACTATTTTAAATTTTAAAACAATCATCCACAAAATTCTTTTCATTCTAGTTTAGTTAACAGTGTCACACTGCATAGGCAGCATTGGATAATTTCTTTAAGGTTTCCATTATCTTCTTTGGGGAGCTTTGCCAGTGATTAAATTTAAATTTGTCTTCTTAAGTTGAGAAATTTAATTACCTCCAAACAGAACGACTAAGATGGTTCTCTTGGCAAATGTCTCTTGAGCAAACATATTGCCAGAAAATGGGCTCTTTAATGTGCCTAAGCAAGAGTTAATACAGAGAAGAAACAAGAATACAAGTGATTGTTTTGTCGTTATCTATGTCACATGGTTTCTACGTCTATGTCATGGGATTTTTTAAGAATAGAGATTCCAGAAAACAGAATACCCTCCACAACTACAATAAAAAAAGCAATGGAAAATAAGAACGAGAAAATAAGGACGAGAAGCAACGGGTGGAAACTGATCAAGGAGAGAAGCAACTTAGAACTAAGGAGAAACTTCCTGACAGTTAGAACAATTAACCAGTGGAACAACCTGCCTCCAGAAGTGGTGAATGCTCCAACACTGGAGGTTTTTAAGAAGAGACTGGACAGCCATTTGTCCGAAATGGTATAGGGTTCCTGCCTGGGCAGGGGGTTGGACTCGATGACCTCCAAGGTCCCTTCCAACTTTATTATTATTATTATTATTATTATTATTATTATTATTATTATTATTATTATTATTATTATTATTATTATTATTATTATTATTATTATTATTATTAAAAGACACCTTTAGAAAGAGTTGTCTGACCACAAACAACTCTAGTGTTCTTTTATTTAGATATCCTTTCTCAGATCTTTGTAAAAGCACATATATGAAAAATTGCCAGGCTCTTGAAGTATAGTTTTACTGAAGGCAGCATCAAACTTTGCATGCAGATTTTGTGGATAGAAGACTTTACTAACAGTAGCAAATTGGATGAAATCAGCTCCCTATAATTACAGATTTCTCTAAAGAAAGCAAATAAGCAAATAGGATCCTTTGCTGCAAATTATAATAGCGCCAACTATTTATCCTTCTTAATTTGTTAACTTCATATAATGAATTTAAATTCTCATCATTTTGGCTCAACAGGGCTAATAAGATTTTGTTTTTATATAAAAAAAAACCCCACAACCTTTCATTCTGCCTCATCTTGGCAGCATGTGCTCAGATTACATGGTTTTCAGTCCTTCTATTGTAACTGAATTAATCATAATTAAAAGACTGCCTTAAATGATAAATAATGCAAATACATGCAGCTTTGGGTGCAATTGGTTTTGTATTCATACATCTTCAGGACTGTTGAGCAACTATCACAGGAAATAACAATTTTCTAACAATTTTAAGGAAACAGTTCAAAACAAATCAATAAGGGAATTACGAAGATTGTAACTGAAGATGCAAACAGGTAAGTAAATTTGCAAAGGGATAATAGAACCTTTAAATATGTACATAACAAATGTAGTTCAGGATTCAGTATACTGAGGTTATGGAGTGAGGAGCATAGGATTTCCTTGTTGAAAATCTTCTGGTTATGAAGAATTGCTTAAATTTTTTCACAAAGCCACATAAATCTTCCAAGGAGTGATATTTAGTATTCATGCTCTGGGATGGAGAACTGTGCTCAGTTTACATAATAAATATCTGATGTTTTTGGTGTGCATAGTAGATGGATCTGATTTAGCAAGAATTTGTACAATAACAATGGGATGAGACAGATAAGGAAATATATATGTGAGAAAACTATTCTTTGAAAATGTGAGTTGTTGCTTAAAGAAGAGGGAATCCCATTCTTTTTTATTGCAGAAAATGTGCTTTGTTTTCCTGAGTTTGTATACATACATATGTTGATAAAAGAAAGGATTCTAGAAAGTAAAAAATGGAATAATACAATAATGTGTAAAAGCCCAATTATGAACCACTTCTTTAGAGGGGTTTTGTCCTTGTGACTGTTGCTAAGATGATCTATCGATTTATGATTTCTTTTTTTTAGGTTCAGGATACTGTGTATGTTCTAACAAACTTTTCATATTGTGAAAGCTGCAACAAGTCCGTATTTATGATGGGCTATAAATGTGTAAATAACTAAGCAATTACCTTTCTACAAAATCATAATAGTTGTCTTGAAATTTTCACTAGTAAAAATAAAGTCACCAAAATAGTTTCTACTACAATAAAATCATTTATTTTACAGGCATGCACATTGGCTGACATAACAGGTAGTTTCCTAATGATTTAATATCTACTAAATAAATTGATTGAAAAGTGTTTCAGGAACCTCACTCAATCACCTGTACAACTGACTTTCTTTATATCCGAAATAGATTGTATTGTTTCTCTGGGACACACACACATGTGTGTATGTGGGTATATGCATAATTTATTTTATTTATTTATTTTTTGTCATGTTTATGCAGTATATATTGGAGGTGGTTACTCCTTGAGAGCTGTATGCAACAAAATCTCATTTAAATGTATGCTGATTAGTGTACATTTAAAATGACAATAAAGTTATTATTCTATTCTATTTAAGTCAGAACTAGACAAGGTGCACAGCATACACAATCAAGAATTTCACCTGTAAATTGAGCACACTGAGTGGACAATTGATATGATTTGTTTGTATTGATGCAGAGACACAAAGCTTGAAAAAGGTGAAATATTTTTATTAACCAATGAAAAATGTCAATGGATATCTTCAACTGACTTCAGATGTTTCCCCATATGGAAAAATTGTGATGATTGGTTTAGAAAAAGTATATATAACTCTAGGTAGTGATATAGTTCAATTGTAAAAAAAGGCATTATTTCAAAGATAATGCAAGAAATTCTATTCTGGAAGTAACAAGTTTCTATTTTGTATCATGTTACAAGTAGAACTTGAATAGAAATAGGACATGGGGAAAACAAGATGGTGCCTACAGACCAGGCAAGCAATCCCTGAGATCATGAATCTTTTGATAGCTGTTAAAATCAGGCTGGCGACTTTATGTTTTTCTAGAATCACAGACAGAAATGTAACCTGAAGAAACACTGACATGGGACAAGAAGCTTATTTGATTATAAAATACTAGAGATTTCTGCATTTGGAAGGTTAAAGGTCAAATATTGTCACAGATCTCTAATTATGAGAAAGAAAGCAATGCATAATGTGTGGCAATTGTATTAGAGCATACTTTTCCCATGCAATGCTTTTTCAAATTTTGGCAACTTGTGCAAGCTTCCTTCAAAAGAACTTTAATGTATAGTAATTTTGATTTCATTTTAAGACCCCTAATTCTTCTATCCTAAATAATTTTTTGTTTGGGTACATAAAACGATAGGATTTTTAGAAGAAGAAAAAGACCATTTCTATCAAAAGATGTTTTGACTGATGATCAAATGATGATGTTATTGTTTATTCTCATGCCAAGAATATTCAGAAATCTGTAATGAATTTCAGACACATTATGTACATTTAGTCTCCAGAGAATTTTAAGTTAAATGCTGAAAAGGCATTTGTTGTTGAAAGGAAGATAATCTATATGAGATTTGTTTTAGACAGGAAAGCAGTCAAGCGAAGCCAAGCATACAGGTGCAACACAAAAAGAGTCTATCATTTGTCATATAGTAGTAATATGTTGATTTGTCAAACAAGAGATGTCAGCCAGGGCCCGCATGGACATTTGGAATTTCACAAAGTAATTTAGCAATGGAAATGAACAGAATATATTTCCCATTTAATTATACCGATCAACACTGTGTCACCCAGTTCTTTTAGGATATCATCAGGATATTGATAAATTGTAATGAAAAAGTGGACTATTTCCTCAACGATCGATCTTAGCTGGAATAATTTTTTCAGCAGAGCTAACAAATAATAGGCAAGTAAATTATTAAGATTAAAGGTGAATAGAGGATGAAACTGCAATCTCCCCTTCAAAGAAATAAGACAATTGAGATACTGGAAATGTAGCAATGTATTTCAAATATTACGGAATATTATTTAGATGGAGATGCTAATAAGCACATGGATAATTGGCTTGAGTAACTCATATTGGTCTTAGTGATTGAAATGGAGTAAATGTGAATCATGTAATCAACAATAAAATTGGGCGTTGGCCTTATGTGGAAATACAGTAGATGCTTCAGCTGGAATGGACAGTGAAGGTTACATTTCTAGGACACACTTCATCCCTTCCTCCTCTTTCAATTGGTGAAACTAGAACCTGACAATATGAAAAATAAAATTGGTTCTGTTGGTTTTGTAATCCTTTAATTACTGCCATGATTCTTAAGTTATTTGAAGTATTTGAAATTGCCTAAAAATAAAACAATTAAAATGGTTTCCTCATGGAAGCTAGAGGTTAATTCCACTACTGTTACTGCTGCAATTAAATATCATGGATCGTGTTGTAAGCTATTTCTCTGCTATTAAGATCAGAGGCCTTCAAAGATCACTTCATGAGAAAGGGCCCCAAATGAACAACAATTCCTATGAATTTGATTTATGAATTTCTGACAATGAGCATAGGAGAATACCTTGGACATGGACAAAGTAACTATAAAAAATATGTGCCTTCATTCTACAGCTGCAAAACTTGCTGCATATTAAACATATATAGAAAAAGAAAAAAAAATGGTTGCATTTATAGCCCCTGGAAAAAGTCCATGAGACTGACAGTTCTTCCTAGGAAAGAAATGATGTGAAATAGAACCATATTTTTGTTTACTTGCTTGCTTTGCTTGTATTTGGCTTTAGCTGGCAAAGGAGGACAACTACATTTATACTGAAACAGAATACATATTGCCATGCTCTCCTGAAAAAGATGGCAGGAATGAAGGGAAATCTTCTGAACCAAGAAATAATGATGATCTTTGAATTAATATTAAATAAAAGTTGGAAATATCAAGTTTTTAAGCAGACTAAGGGGTACTTAAACATTTTCCCACTGGCTGTTGGGCAAATTCAGTATATTTCTCTTCTGCTGTTGGTTATATTTCTCTTATTGTTACTCATACAAATTGTGTAAAATCTTTGGGAAGTGTATCCCTGTACCTTGAACAACTGTGTAGGATGCCTCCACAGAGGAGAGATTGGTAATTACTGTGACATCATCATCACGGTTGGAGTTTTCAATATCTATAGTAATAGACTTTTCCATTTCACGATGAAGGCTGGTTACTACACCAGTAGGGCGAGTTACATTGGTAAGGCGTCCTTCATGGTCATAACTAAAAAAAAAAGAAGAAGAAGAAGAGAAGTCTCATATAAATGGCTGAATCTGAGCTAAATCATACATGCACTACCTGGACTTTAAAAAAAATATTAAACAGATTATGAAACAAATCTATTAATCAAAGACAAATAATTGGAATAAAATATTTAGTATCAAAAAATTACACAATTTTAAGAATACACTGTTAAGTTCACAAACCAAAGAAAATTGGATGTATGATCAAAAAGATGATTTACTGGAGCTAGTATACCTTTGGGAATTTCTTTTTTTTCCAAATAATCATCCCTGGAAAATTATTATTGAACCCTTCTGATATATTTACAGAATGTAATCACATCTCCCATTCTTCTATTATTTCTTCTTTTTACATCTCAAAATAAATATAGCAATCTTCCCCATACCAGACATTCATTCCTTTCTTCTTTTAAACATAGGCCTTCAATATTTCATACAGTATATCCATCTTGCAAATAGGTTCAATTATTTCACAGGCAGGCAGAACCAAAACCATGCTGACAAAACATATAATCCAAAGATGCCTTTAGAATGCCCCCTCCTTTTTTTGCTGTCAATACCCTATAAATGGTGGAAGGGGAACACTCGTCTGCCTAAGGGACTAAGTCACTGATTCATCCTTTGGCTCCAAAGGCCCTATAAAGGATACAATATTAGACCGCTAAATAATAACCAAAGGCTGCAATTCTATAGTCCCTGGTCTTTTTCCTCATTAGGATTTAGTGTTATATAGGAAATGTATGGAACCAATAAAATGACTTGAGATATAAGCTCACATTACAATTATTTGAAATGCAGAGGTAAATAATGGGGTGACTAAAACTGGTACCCCAAAATTCCAGGTGACCACTAGATAGTAAAAGGCAATGCAGAAAAACACAACTCTGCTAACATCTGTTGGTCATTGACATTTTTGTATTTCAGATCAAGTAGTTCTACTATATTTGCTATTTTTGCGAGAGAATGGCCTTAAATACTAGCAATTCCTCTCTTGTCAGGAGAAATAAATAATTTTGATATTTCTTTTTTAATTTAGCAATTTTGGGGGTAGTATGTATGTATGTACAGTATGTATGTATGTACAGTATGTATGTATGTATGTATGTATGTATGTATGTATGTATGTATGTATAAAGCTTTGAAAAGAAGGAAGAAAAAGAGGGGAAATAGTGAAATATTAATGAGGTACTAATAATAGATAGTAGCAAATTATACGATTGTGTAAGCTCCTTGAGATATGGGGGTAGAGAATTGTCCAGGCAGAAAAGGAAACAACAGACTGAATATCATATGGGAAGTGCAAATAACCTGGGGAAAAAATTCTTGCCATGAGCTGGGAAAAATGTTCCCTGACTAGTCTGCAGCAGAAGCTGGACAATATGACTTAATTATCCAATGGATTGAGGCAGGAGGCAGCTGTAAAGCTTTTATTGTGCACAGTAAGTATGATGGAGCAGGGATCTGATGAGTGCATGGGAGGAATCAGCAGCCACGAGACATGAGAGAGCTATTAAAATGCCACGATTAAGGTATATTACTAAAGGAGGGAATCATATGGGATAGTCACAGTCAATATATTATGTTTATTTCTAAAATATGTGACGATTATTGCTTTGGGTGTTTCTAATGCGTATTATGCTTGTCTATGTTTTATTCAGAGACTTGCGATGTTTAGTAAAGATTCATGAGTTATGTTTACACTAGTGGGATCAGCCAATAGTCATTTCAGAATGAAAAATTGCATAGGACTTGGCAGAATTTCTGCAATAGGACTATATGGTTTGCTTCTGTTCCAAAGCGAAAAGGAAGGCTCTACACCATTCTTTCCCTGCATAATTTTGCTCAAGTACATTGACTTTTTTCAACATTTTTTTTAAAAAATCTGACTCTATCCATTCTTCTCATTGGCACCTTATTCTGCAGGTTAACGATTTGTGTGTCTTTTAAAAGTAACGTACACACATACACACCATTGACCAGTATTCTGCATGAATCTGCTACCTAACTATTATTTTAATTGTAAATCTTGGCTGGTCATTAAAAAAAAAATCACTTTATTTACCTTTATTGAGGTTTTATTGTTGGGCGCTGCCCAGAGTCACTTTTGGTGAAATGGGTGGTTAGATAAATTTTATAATAAATAAATAAATAAAATTAAATAATCTGACAGCTGAGGAACTGAGCATCTGTATGCCTAAACTAGTGAAGCTAAAAAAAAAAAAATCCAAGCAAAAGCTAAACAAAGAAAACCATAATCTATGCATTC
The DNA here is from genome assembly GCF_001527695.2 of Protobothrops mucrosquamatus. Classification (NCBI taxonomy): domain Eukaryota; kingdom Metazoa; phylum Chordata; class Lepidosauria; order Squamata; family Viperidae; genus Protobothrops; species Protobothrops mucrosquamatus. The sequence continues at coordinate 313,227 of NW_015387150.1, forward strand.
TTCTTTCTTCTCCTTTGCTGTTCAACAACAGTACTTTGTGCTATATTGGATGAAGAATGTCACAGATACATCATAAGCCAGTCTTGCAACCCAGGATTAATGGGAAGTTATCCATGTCACACATTTACTACTCTTGAAAGATATATTGCAACTTTATTAGTTAAGAGCCACGGAAGCTCTGCTCCTATTTACTATCATTTTACAAACTGACCTGCAGATGGCACTGCTCAACTGCTCCAGTGACAAATTTCATCAAAGTAACAAAAATGAGAAGAGCCTTGGAAAATACTATTTTTCAGTCATACCAGACATATGATTATTTATGCTCTCAAATTACATTTGTTTGGTGTGAGAGTCATACATTAAAAAAAAAGAACCAAGCAGCCATTAATAGTCAACATGAAAGAAACACTTCTTTTAGTTCATCCAACAGCATGACTTGGGCTGAGGGTGGGGAAAAAAATACATTCACAGAACATATTTGCAACAGCCATTTCTTCTGAAAAGTGTAATTCTCATATCCTAAGTCTGCCTACTTGAACCCACTTCTTGTACCAAGCAGTGCAAACATCATAGCAACTTTTCCGGTCCATAAGCGAGAGGGGCATCTGTCATCCTTAGCTGTGCTAATATTAAAACAATGTTTCCTTCTTTAATCTAATAGCATTGCATTCAAGAGCAGCCACAAGGTTTACATAATCTCTTGCATTTTGCTTCATAAGATTTGGTTGAAAAATCAGGTGTCAAGTAATGGGTGGGATCTGTGCTTATTGGCTGATGCCTCTGGCCCCTCATTCGGCTGTCATTCGGCTGCCATTCGGCTTCTGTCTAACTAAAGAGCTGGAGGTAACAGCATTGTGCCAGTTGTCAAATCAAGCCTTTATTTCAGTCATTGACCAGCATAATTGCAGATCAGGTATGGGTAGATATCTCAGCAATGGAGAAAGGTCCTTAGATGCATGTTCCTCAGGTAATTGTTATGTAAACAGATTGTTTTAGTCTCATGTAAAACAATTATAATTAAGATCGGAATTGTCAAACTAAGTCTATACAGTTCTCTCACTTCTCTTTGTTTTCTGCCTCTCATATGGCAGAAAACACTGCATTTCGGTGTTTAAATCATCACTTTTTGAAAGAAACTGGTCAAAGGTAAAAAAAAAAGTTGGTTTATTAAAAAAATCTTGGCTTATTTAAATTAGATAGGTTTTGGTTTTGTTCAAATGTAATTATAAGCTGATCTAATGATAAACTAAGGATCTGAAGCTTCTAATCTTATTGTGGCTGTACCCAAGGAGAAGAGGGAAGAAGAAACTGATGACCTCCACCCCCCAATTCAGTATTTTAGCATTAGATTCAGACTGGAACATTGTGAAGAACAAGTGTACAAAGGCTCACGTGAAACAGCAAGCTCCTTGTGAGAAGATCTGATTTTCCATCACAATGGATAATTTCCTAACCTGCAAATGTACTATAGTTCATCTATAGCAAATCTGTTCTTAAAAGAATATTCCACTTTGGACAGTGGGTCTGAACTTTTAGCAATAGAGTTAAATAGGTAACGTAGCCTGATTCTTAGCATATAATGTTTGCACGCTTTCTTACAAGTAGTTATTTTATTTTTGAGGGCAAGCTCTATGTGAGGGATAAAAAACTAGCATAGATATTTATGTTAATATTTTATCCATTTCCATCTGTGAAATGATCTTTTTGCAAATTAATGTTTTTCATCATCAATATTTGCGGAATGCCAATTAAAAATGCCTGCTTTCCTTGCATAGGTTATTTTTTTTTAAAAAAAATACACACTTCATCTTTAATCTGTTGCAATTATATAGAAAAGCATTTTCATTCTCATTTAATTCCTGAAGTAAGTGCAATTTTTGGACACTCTAGAAATAGTACGTCAGATAGATTTTTTAAAAATATATATTTTAAGGTGTGATTTCCTCACTATTTGCAAAAACAAGCAATCGGTAAATTTTATTAATACTTTATCTGCTTATATAGAACATCATCCCACAATCCTGACATTTGAAGGGCAACCTGAATTCCAAAAGTAACTGTAATATTGATATCCCTGTGGGGAGGAAGATTACTGGGGTGTAGCCACAGTCTATTAGGCAGTATAAATAGGGCAAATAAATATACTCTGTCCTGACAGACAAGGTTAACAAAGTTTTGTCCTACTAGTGCTGGACACCAATAAATACTTTATACATTTCAGTGCTCAAATTTACACCCACTTTTACCAAGCTCCATTTTCAGAATTACTTCAAAGATGTTTTTCTCTGGGTTGCATAGTAAAGACTATGTGGCATCTTTTTAAAAAAATTGTGGTTATCCCACCTTTATTATTTTTATAAATAACTCAAGGCAGTAAACATACCCATACTTCTTCCGCATCCTAATTTCTCCGCAGTAACAACCCTGAGAAGTGACTTGGGTTGAAAAAGACTGATTGACTCAAGCTCACTCAGATGGCTTTCATTCCTAAGGCAGGACCAGAATTAATAGTCTTCTGGTTTATATTCTGATGCCCTAACTATTACATCAAATTGGTCTATATGCATTATTTTTTATAAAACATATATTAATGCACTCTTAATATAAATAAAAATGCTGTAAATGAAATATAATGGTATTATTTTTTTCCCATGAGTGAACCAGAGGACTGGTTAATTCACTGAATGTTCTCTTACTAATGTTTTACCCTTCTTTGGCTCTTTCTTTGATTCTGTTGATTTTTATTTTTCCATAAAACAATTCAAGCTATATGAAAACCCATAACAACACAATAAGAGCAAACAAAAGAATGCCTGCAAAAATGAGCGCTCTGGTTCCCTTTGGGGACCACTCAGACCTGCCTTATTTTAGCCATCCTGCATGAAAAAAAAACCCCTTACTACTTTATTCTTTATGAAGACATATAATTACTCAGATCGACAATTAATATGCACTATACGTTTGTCTAAAAACAGCCTTACTCATAAAAGGTTGTCCATCCCGTTTCATCACTTTTTGTTGCCAGGAGACCACTGCTTCCATGATATGTCATTAATCCAAGTTCCAAGGTCTGGGTTGACACTGCTTTGAGACCACCGTTGGTGCTGACAGCAAGAGTCACAATTTGATTGTCAGGCATTAAAAAATGGCGTGCAGCTCCATTGGTGTCCCGCCTAATTTTCAGAGAGTTGCCGTTATTATCAACCAACTCAGTCACATCGTTATCAGTACTATAGGTGAAATTATATAGATATTCCCCTGTGACAAGACTGAGAGTATATTGATGGATACCATCAATGTTGAAGATGTACAGCTCCTGCTCTCTTGGTGAAGCAATTTCATATTGGTTGAAAGAGTTGAGGATTGGTTTATTTTTGCTGACTGCTCTGATGCGTATGTTTCCAAGATCTGCTATATAAATTGTACCATCTGGTGCTACCGCTAAGGAGGACGGGGTGTTTAAGATGGCATCAGTTGCATAAGCATCATCCCCAGCATAGCAATTACAGTTGACGTCATTTTTGCAGTCACAGTCTGAAGCTGCCCCAGCCAGAAGACAAATCTCGCCATTCGTGGTGACCTGACGAAGCCGGTTAATTTTTTTCTCATCTGTTTCACTGATGTAAAGAATGCCAGCGTGTGAGATGGCAATGGCACTGGCTGACTCCAAAGCAGAATGAATGGCCAGTTTACTAAGAGAGTAGTCTATCCCAGGAACCTGACAGTGCATTGGACGACCAGCAATAATGCTAACCTGATGGTTCTCAGTGATTCGCAAAATGACATTATTCTCCAAAACATACAGTGAGTTATCCATTGGATTGACAGCCAGATCAGTTGGCCATTCCAGTCGCACCTATAGAATAAACAACACATTACAATTGCTTTAAAAACTTTTGATGAACAAAGGTTTGTGGGGAACAGCAAATAATTGGCCAGTTTTAACGGAGTTAGTCAAGAATCAAAGCTGTATGCAGTTGCCTTAGACAATATTATTTTCAGTATTCATTAAACCTACATGCAGTCAGCTCTCTGGATCTTTATGTAAAAGATTAATTGTCCCCTTTCCAGTTAAAGGATAACCAAAGCTAATTAAACCACATCACAGTTCTATTTTTCTGTTGTACTGTAGATATATAGAAGCTTCTGCAAAAAAGGCTTGGCTTTTTTGTATTGCTTGGCTTTTTTGTATTGCTAATTATGTTAAATATTATATGTTGTATAATCAGCAATAACTTTTTTCCCCAGCAGGCTAAAACTTCTGGTGTATATTGGAGATAACCACAAGACATTTATCCATCTGTTTTATTATCAGAAACAAATAACATTCTACCTGGGTAACATCCATGCTGGAATCACAGCTCAGTGGCCGAACAGCAGTTAGATCGTTAGAGCCTAGCAGAGTTGATATGATACCATTCTGATCAACTTTCCTGATCATTGTTGCATCAACAAAGTACATAAGGCCATATTTATCCACTGCAATACCTGCCAACGTGAAACAAAAACAAAAATAAGATTTTTGCTGAAATATTTCTGAAGAACTTAGATTATACTGTATATATCAGTGATGGCGAACCTTTTAAAGACCAAGTGCCCAAACTGCAACCCAAAATCCACTTATGTATCATCGCCACGACCCACCCGTACCGGGTAACCCACCCACACCGGTTAATCCACCCGTACCTGATAACCCGCCCGTACCGACATCACTATCACCGTCTGACCCACCCTGATTTTTCAAGTTAGTTAGTTAAGGTTGAAACGCTCTAGAAAAAAAAGGACGCTCTTCAACTTTAACTAACTAACTTGGAAAAAAACAAAAACGTGTGAGCGGCGGAGGCCTAAAGCGAAAAGATTTTATAAAACCCAGCTGAAGGCCTAGGACTAGGGCGATGGCGCACGTACCCACAGAGATGGCTCTGCATGCCATCTGTGGCACGCGTGCCATAGGTTCGCCACCACGGGTATATATAATCATCTATCATCTATCATTACATATCAACCATTCCCCTGAGAATTTATCCTTTTGATATTTTGTGCTTTCAAATTCAGTTTTGGCCAATTAAAAGAGTATTAAAGTCCATTATATATATATATATATATATATATACATAATATCTATAAATGTATTTCCATTCTAATCCTAATTCAATATGATTTCTTTTCTTTTTCCTTGTATTTTAAAAAAAGATTATTCGTTCTTTTTTTTCCCTACAGTACAGACTACATTCAAATAAAACATAATTGGAAATCTAGGAATAAAACTTTCATATTAAGTTCAGAAAATTCCACGGTCTATGCCATTTGCTATCATGCCACCCTAAGCTTCTTCAGATTTCTTTTTGTCATTCTTCCCTGTATGAAAGGGATATTCCAAGAAAACAGTAATGTTGCCTAGAATCTGAGACTTTTTATCTCCCTCAGTGTTCACCAAGCTCCCTGTGCTACCCAATTTTATCTATTGCTTTGATCTCTTTTTTCTTTATTAAAAATAATTACACGGAAAGAGGACATTCTGCAAAGAAAAACACACATTTCCAGCATTACTTTTATTTCCAAGAATGCTTCTACACTTTGGTTAACCCTATGGGTAGTCTTAAAAAATAAACATGGTAGGTGTGTGCAGCTCGGCATTTTGTTTGGAAATATATTTAACTGTCTGAAGTTGGGGGAAGATAAAGAGGAGGGGTAGGAAGTGACAGAGAGTATGGGAATCAACCTTTGCTAAGTTTGCTTTCGGGTAAATGATTGTTTTGTGAGAGCATCCAAAATATGTTTTGAAACTACCAATATGCTCAATGATCCAAAAAGGTTCCTGGCCTACAACAGCCAAGGTAATAACTTATATCTTTGGAACTAGGCTAGGAACAAAATTTACGGTAGTTTGAACAATTAAGGAAAGCTTACCATAACGGCATTTTCAATATAATAAGTTAGAATTATTTATTCATTCAATTTGGAAGGTAGAATTCATACATAGCCTTTAGGTAGCAATTTATTTTATTTAGTATTTCTTTACAGTTCTTCTAGTGTTTTCATTAATTCCAAAGGGCTGAATAGCTAGAGTCTTAAACTGCAATCCTAGGGCCAATAAACAATATCTCAAAGTAAATGTTTTATTTTTGGATTACGCTACCCAAATCAGCCATTTGCTACACAACAGCAGGTGATGCCCCTTACCTCGAGGGCTCATTAATGTTGCATCTATTGCTTTCCCTCCATCACCACATCTGGCCTCATCAAAAGGCAGGCACTGCTCTCCTGTCCCTGCAACCACTTCCGAATTACCAGCCAGGTCTTTTGCACCAGTAAGGCTCTTGACTTTATAAATACGACGACTGTTGGTATCCGAAACATAAAGAGAGCCTGAAACAGGATCCACAGCTAGATAGTACTTGTGGGCAGGATTGTTACTTGAGGAGAAAGAGAGAGAGAAAAAAATAATAGCTTCAGAAGGTCTGGTGTACAGAGAGATCATTGAGCAGATATATATTAATCCGTTTCAGCCCAGGAGCATGAATTTGCCATCCTTGTGTCTAAAAGCAATCCCATAGACACCCTGCCCTCGTATAACATGCCTAACCTACTTCCATTTCTGGATTCACACAATACACCAACCCAATTAACTGGCTTCCCACAACATGCTAAGTCTTACAAGAGCTTGGCATGCTGTGTCAAAGCATCTGCTAGCTCTCTACTTGTACTGGTTTCATAGTGTACCATGAGGTTTGGCAGCCCCAATTCCCGCTTCCTTTCAGTTTGGCTAGAACAGATAGAGTTTAGGTTTGGGTGTGAGAAAACCACTGCTCTAAACTGACATGACAGCCTGAAGAAATTTCCTCCTCACAACCTCTCCAATTGCAGGACTGTGATTGTGCAAATCTAAGGGACAATAATGTCATTCTTTACCTATCACTTTGAATTCCTCGGATGAAGGGCAGATGGAAAAGTGGTAAATAAATAAAGCTGGCGGGGGCTTTTACGTAACCCCCCTAGCTTTATTTTACTTTACACTTACAACCACCGTACACAAAAAATAGAGTTTAATAAAGACATCAGAACAAATGTGGTTATACTCTGACTCATGTGGTTATAGTCTCATTATACTTGAGTCACTTTAAATGAAGACTCCATTAAAACCTCACATTTACAATCTAAGTCAAGAATTGTCGAATCGAGTGATCCTTCAAGGACAGTTAATGTTCTGTTTTCTACCTTGGTTTTTAATCAATCTTTCTTTGAGCATTACATCATTCTATTTCCCCCACATCTCCAAAACTAGAATAGACTGATTTACATCTCACTAACAAGGGCAATGGAAACATATATGATTCTCATGAATTTCCATTTATGGATTTCTTTTTTTCCATCCATGAGAATCCATTTATTATACAAAGCATAAACGTTTTGTTTTGGAACAATGCTTTGAGAAATAATGTAACCACAAATGCAAAATATATGAGACTCGAATTTTAAATTGCTTTTGACAGGAGGCGTATTTAGTTTTTTTTTAAAAAAAAATACAGCATCTGTGCTGGCTTGTAAAATCTTTATCCCATCTTCCTGCATTGCCAAATAATAGAGAATATTCCAACCTGCTCTGATGCTCTATAAAAGGTAGGTAAGCTCATAATTTTTAATTACACACATCCTTCCCTCTTAATAAAAAGAGCTTTTTTAGAAAGAGTTTTTATAGTGTGTTGGGGGAGCCTGGGATGATTAGAAGTATAACACCTACATTTAGTATTCTAAAATAGTAACAAATGTCATAAGATTAGTTACTTTCAAGGTTAAAGCTGAAGTAGGGCAAAATTGTCTTTGTTATTAAAATAAAATCAAGATGTTCTCTCTTCGAAGGTTTTCTGTTCAAAGCCTAAGCTTTGAAGTGCTTCACATTTCCCTTTGAGAAAAGGAGCAACATGCATTCAAAGTGTGTGGGAATGGCTTTGCTATTATTACTGATTGCCCAGAAAACAATTTTCTCACAATATAAAAATGCATAGTGAAATAATTTCCGCTGTGTTTTATCTTCGTTACTGCTTGTTTGAAACAAAGCAGCTCAAACCTATGGCTTAGGAAAATTGTTAAAATCAGCTGCATCTTCATATTTGGCTGACAGCCTTTGATGGCGTCTCCAGAAAGATATAGTACAGGTAGTCCTTGACCTATGATCATTTCTTCAGCAACCATTTGAAGTTACAATAACAAGAAACAAATGATTGATCCTTGGAGTCCTGGCCATCCTAGAACTCTCCCCCCCCAACTGTCATGTGACCACAATTTGGGTGTTTGGCAATTGGTTTGCACTTATGACCAGTTGCAATGCCCCATGATCACATGATCACCTTTTGCAACTTTTGTTGTCCTGCAGGGAAGATACCAAGTCACTGGGGTAAATTTCCCCCACCTGCATAATATTCCTTAGCCTCTTTGATTTCATGCTGTGCCAACCACTCACACACCCCCATGCACCCCTTCTGCACACTTCCTGAACTGTGCCATGCCTCTTGCACATCTCCTCAGAACACCAACCTGTATCATGTTTTTTGCACACTACTTAGTACCCCTTTATCAACCCATGTCATGCCTGTCATGAACCTCATTGCATTCTTGCATCCCCTCATGCCCCTCCCTGACCCTCACGATGCCTCTGGTGCACGCCTTTGCACCCACTAACACTCTATCCTGCATCCTTTGCCTTCACCCAGTAGCAGCCATTGCCCTGCCTGTTGGCCTGAGACTTGCAACTTTCTGTTGGCTTCCTCATGGACTTTGGTTGTGGGAAGCCAGTAGGATGCTGCTTCAGCTAATAACCATGGGATTCAGTTAACAATGGCAATCAGCAATGTAGGGATGGCCCTTGTTAAGGGATGTGGTTATGTTTTATGATTGCATTGCTTAGCAATGGAAATCCTAGTTCCAATTGCTGTTATAAGTTGAGGACTACCTGTACTTGAGAAGGTATGTTAGCACATGGACAGTCTCTGCTCATTCCTGTCGTGATAATGTATGATCTTGTAGATTTTTGAATGTTGCCTGCCTTGCAGGTAAGGCCTACAGGTAAATGTGTAACTGCCACAGCCAGATGCACGTGTCTAGGTTTGCGGCTTACACTCCTACTTGTTCTTCAGTCAGTTCATTTGGGTGGGTCTTGCCTACAGCCTTCAAGATAGAAGCTTTAGTCCAGCATTATAAGTAGTTTTTTTCTCTTCATTACAACAGAAATGAGCGTGGTATATGTTCATTAATACTTCCCACTTTATAATTATTTCAAGGTAGGTAATTTGAACTTATGATCTGGACAACCTTGGTTTAGATTGTATCTCCGCCATAGTGTCATTCAATGTGTATAAAGAGCAGGGGGCTCATTAAAAGAGTAAAAATGCCTCTGTGTTGAATAAGGAATGCATAGAACAGCCCTAGCTACTTTTTGGGTTGTTCAGTGGATGATATAGTGATCTTACAATGGTTCACAAAGCACAAGATATCTATTCAGTAAGTAAAATGTATGTAAAATAGACAATTTGATATCAAATGCTTTGGTTTTCTTTCCATGTGTTCCTTATATCTCATAATATTGGGATCAACTTCAGCACTGGTACTGCAATCCCCAAGATTCAAGGAGGTAAAGCATTATGGGGTTCTTGGTGCTCCCTGAGCTTAATTGTTTTCTAGCAGCAGCAGCGTTAGCTGATGATGTTACCTAGTTTGGTAACATCATAAACCTCTGCAAAAAAACAGCCAAGCTCAGAGAGCACCAAGGACCCCTCATTTGAACTCCGATCTGCAAATATTCTTTTTTATAGGCACAGCATTACTTCAAAGAAGGCTTTCATAATATTTTCACCCTCTAGAAGGCATTGTACGGACTAATTAGTTTCTAAGGTTTCCTGAAAGCATGACTGCCTCTTTCCTGTTCTCTTGTAAGATTAGCATTCTGTAATCTGCAGCTATCCTATAAACTCATACATTTCAGCCAACCACACAATAGTTTAGATTGTGGCAAATCTTTTCTTTTTTGCCTTCATAACAAATCAATCCTAAAATACTGCAATGTTAATTCTCTATATTGGTAATAACGTCCCTCAGATCTGACACAAAGCTAAGCTATTGTTTTGCTGAAATCTTTCTGCCTTATTTCATAGGGTCATTGAGTGTCTTGAGATATTAGAGGCTTTTTCTAATAAATCTATTTTGACAGGTGTTCAAGGTGTAGAGCAAGTGAACCACCTGCAAATTTAGAAATGTCAGCTTCAGCTATTCAAATAGACAACTGGACTAAATGGAGATACTCCTGCACAAACATCCCTGGGCTAACAGGCAGATGGAATGAGTATTTTAAATAAGATCTCTGCAGATGCCAGCCCTAGGTGACACAGGGCAAACTCCTTTAAAAGCCAAGAGAGTTTTTAAAAGACAGCAGAACAAAGACAGAAAATTAAGTTATTTCTTGTTAAGTAGATTTCTTGAGGGAGCAGAGTGAGATAAATAAAGCCAGCTCCACAATAAAAGATGTTCTGGACAATTACATTAGGCATGGTTGCAAACTGGGATTTGATGATACTCAGATTGGATGATACCCTTGTGAATAAAGTTGAAAAAAATGCATAAAAAAGGCAATTTTTGCTGATTTTGTCATTAAAAGAGATGTTCAAGACGACACCCACAATAATGCAATCAAAGCTCTGTCCATTTTCAATGTGCATTCTGCATTGTGTGTGTGTGATACACATTAAAACAGGCAGAGCTTTAATTGCACTGCCTTGACTTTTTTTGACAATGCGAGTACCCTAAATTGACTATGATAATGTAAGATTCCTAGTATTGTGTGACACTAAGTGAATTTATTAATAACACAGGTGAATTTAATTGGGGCAACAACTGTCTTATATACCGGCACAAGTAACATTTAACTTAGAATCTTCCATTTTTATTTCAGCAGCTCAATTTCACAAATGCTAATTTGTGTTAGAGTAAGGACAATACATTTGAGTTTAGCAGTTACAGCAAGAGACTTATAATATATCCAGAATGAAACTTTATTTGCAGTATCAATATATCTAGCTTGGTCAAACTGGATCTATGGGATCTTATGTTTTTATGTTATGCCTTAATTATTCAAATATTAAAACATTTTGCAATAATGTATCTAGGAATTGCAAAAGTTACCAGCAAGTACTGTAAATGCCTGATTGTGTTTTATGGTTTTTCACATGCTTCTAGGACAATGTCCAAAGATGTAGGGCAGATGAGCAAAACCATGCATGTAAAAAGTGAACAGCAAAAGGAATGAAACCCTTTGCAAAGGAATTTAAACTCACTTCAAAATAACTAATGAATTTGGTGATTGGATATAAACTGTTCAAAGTAACCTAATAATATTGAGTTAAAGGGTGAGATGGAATGGGAGAACAAATCTGGAGGGAAAAAATCCTTTAATGGATTGGAAATGAGTTTTTGACCCATTTCTAGTCCATTAGTGGTTTTCTAAACCCTTTTCAGCATTTACAAGAACCACTCCTGCAGTTTTCCTCAACCATTTAAACGAATTAGACACTACAGAGAAAATGGTCATATTGAAGTTTATTTGGAGTTCATTATATTCTCATTCCACTAATTCTTTGGTTGCTTTTTTACTGCATTTGTATAACTACTACTGCTTACCATATTTCTAACACAAAATTAGAACACTAATATTGCTACACCTGATACATTAAAAACAGAACATTGTACAAAAAAGCACAACACAAAAAGCAAACAAAATGGAACAAGCAAGCTATAGCAAATGATAATAGGATTGCAAACTTGGCTTACCTATGTTTAAATTCTTTATTTCTTTACAGAAAGAAAACAGAAAAGAAACAAGGGGGAGGGAGGGAAGAAAGAGAGAACAGTTAGCTGAAGAAGAGACCATGTAGCAAACATTACATATTGTCTTATTCTACAAGATGGCAAAAAGAAACCTGTTCCCAATGTGAATCTTGACTTATTCAGGCATGAAGCCGTACAGAAAGTGTTGCTGTCTCTGTATCTGCTGGGACGGACTCTTAAGACTTTTATTGTAAAAATACAATAGTCCATTCTGTCCCTTCCTCATACTCTTCTTAGTTTACAATGCAGTAGATGAAATTGGGCGCAGTACTCTAAAGGTGATTAGACTAATACTGAATACAGGATCATTACTAAACATTGGGCTCCCTTTACTGCAACCTAAGGTTGCTCCATTTTTTCTTGGAGCTGATTGCCATTTCTTATTCAGTTTGGGATATGTTAAGATGAACGTAATTTTTATATCTGTAGTTCCCGAACCTGTCTCTCCCATCTTGACTATATTTATTTCAACTGAATTTAACCAAATTTAGGCATAGTTTAGAGATTGTTTTAAATTTTCCTCCTACCTTCTGTGTTGCAGCCTACAATTTCTAGCTTTATTTTATTTACAATGTTTTTGTCCCTAATCCAGGACTAGGTCTATTACAGGTTCCTGGGGGCAGGGAAGTATCTTTCCATGCTAATGCAGACATTCATTGCATATGCCTGCTTAATAGACTGCTGATTCATGTAAAAGGAAAAACACTCAATCCACCTTTTACAATTCCGCCAACCAGAATATTCTGAGAAATCTCCTAAATGCTATGCTGAAACCAAAGTATGTTCTTTCCATAATTTTTCCTAGTCTAGTGCCTAAGTACATAGACTCGAACAGGGGTCTTCAAACTTGGCCCTTTTATGACTTGTGGACTTCAACTCCCAGAATTCCTCAGCCAGCATGCCTGGCTGAGGAATTCTGGGAGTTGAAGTTTACAAGTCATAAAAGGGCCAAGTTTGAAGACCCCTGGACTAGGAGGTTTGCTGGATCCCACATAAGCTATTATGATAGAAATAAATTTATTATTCTACAGCTCTAATTAGTTTATAATTAACAAAATTATGGATACAATCTAGGCATTCACAAAGGGACTAGGATAAATATTACCCCACTAACATATTTTAGGCCATAAACATGGTCTTTCTTTTCTTTTAACCAATCCCAGTTGAATAATCAACAAATATAAATTTATGAATATGAAAGACCAGCATTAATACAACTTTCCTGAATAAATTAACTTTCTTCTACAATGTGTTGGGTCCTTCAGCTTTAAAGCCAGTATGTGCAGCTATACTGGGTATCGTCTGCTTTTTGTGATATTTCACAAATTTTGGAAGCTAAGTCATGTCTTGTGCTGAAACATAATTTGAATGAATCATTCATTGGTTCCTAATTGAAGGTAATTCTCATTTAACCTCTAGTTTCTCACAATGATCAACTACCAAGTTCCTCCAGTTTTCTTCCAGAAACTCACAGTCAGCTTGCAACACTTCCTCTCTGAACATGGATGTCCCATTTAACTGGTAAAACTGAGAGCCATTTATAAGACTACTATCTGTTAACTTTTCCTATAATTATATTTTGCATCTGTAAATGTCACATGTCAAAATCTTTCTCTCTCGCTTATCCTTTTATTTTCTCAAAACTGTCATATATGTAAAATTAAAAGGAAATAGCTCCATCTCAATTTGGCACAGATAATTCAATTCAAGCCTATAGCAGGAATGTAATTCAATTTGGTGCCCCAGTGAGTTTCAGATTATGTCATTCTGAATGCTTGGTCTATATGAAGATTTGGGAAAATGATGCACACTACAAGAATATCTTTTGTTTACAGATAAACTAGATTAAGTTATAATTTCACTTATATTTTTGCATGGATTTGGAACACTTTGCTAATTCTTATCTTATCAGTATTATTTTAAGTGTCCTGTTTTTGTATTTATTTAGAATGCATAGAAATTTGCAACAATATTAGTTCATATAATGGAGAACATCTGTGATAAATGTTTAGGCAGAATGTGATTTTGTGCAGAAAGGAAGGGTGATTAAAATGAGTAATGCCTATTTTTGCATATGATGGCCATACTTGTCCACAAAATTATGTATTTTTTTTCAGTAAAAAAAATCATTCAGTACATTAGATCAGCCTATAATGCGATACAGAGAATTTAGTGACATAGTTATCTCAAGAGAAGAAAAAATGATCTACAGCTGTAATATGGTTTGCTCATTATTAAATCCAGTACTCTTTTCTTTCTTCCACTCCATCCATTAAATATTATCAAATCTTCTCCCCCCCCCACTTTTGGCATAGCTGCAAAATTGGTACTATACTCTTCAGTATGATTGAGTATTAGAAAAAATGCTTTGTGTAACTCTAAAATCAAAACAAAGTGGATTTAAATAGGAAATCTCATCCCTGCCAAAACTGGCAGGGCAAGTTATTGCAAATAAACAGGCAGGTAACTTGCACTAATGATGTTGCCTTGTTGGGTAATGAAATGTCTGCAAGTTCAGAGAACACCAAGAACTAAAGCAGATTTAGCTCTGACAGTTCCACCTTTGTTAAAATACTTTCACCTATGAGTTATTCTAACCTATCTCATGTTCCTGAACACCTCTAGTTATATTTGTTTATATGGGATCCATTCTTTGTTTCATTTCCATTAATGCAAAACTAAGTCTTATAGGCCTCTTGAGAAGGCAACGAACACCTGACACTACATTATACTGAATTCAATCAGAATTCCACAGTGTCCAGTTGCCGTGGACCTAATCAATGCTAGACAATACTGTACAAAAGTTCTAATGAAATCACTTAAGGAAACCAGTGGATAAAAGTTTGCCTCTTGTTTTGTATAATCAAGAAAAAGATTTCTGCCTTTAAACAAACAATTATTAATATATTAGAATTAGCAAAAAATAATATTACATATAGCTCTGGTTTTCAGCACTTTGTATGTTTTAGGACAATGGATTCAATGATATGTATAATCTGAGCAGTTTTATCTACATGGAGTCTATGACTCCAGTTTGAAGTTGCAAGCTAGAAATAGTAGAGCAGTATATAAGAATTAACAAATGAAAGAAAAATTGCATTCTATCCCATATTCATAAATTATCTAGAAATCAGGAGAGAGATTACAGCTTTCACTAAAAAAGCTAAATATGGTTCAACAAAAGCAATTATAATATCATGCCACTGAAGTAGAAATATCCCAATATCACAAGTATAATCAGAAGATTTAATTTGATTTAATGAAAGTGTCATCCCAATGTGAAACTGCTTTGAAAATGAGGGCTATCAAAGTATGATGATACCAGAGTATGGAAGACTAACATTTTCAGATCCTCTTTTCTTTTTTGTGGATCAGTTTAAGATATGAAGACTTAAGGTAACCATTTTGTCTTTAAAGCTCTGCCCAAAATGTAAAAAGGGAAAAAAATGAATTCAAAAAAATTTAGCTCTACCCACTCTAAGGACTTGGAAAAGGGGTATAGGAGTACTATGAATTGCACAACCGTGCCATAAAAATAAATGCAAATACACAGCTGATGAACACTTGCACTACTGTGCATAATTCAGTTTACTGCATCTCAAAATCCATAATGTTGAATCAAAAAGAGACACAAAAGAGAAATCAAAATGTCTCAGGGTTAGAACAACTCCACTTTAAGGAAAAATGTTAAATGTTTTGGCCTTTGAACTTAAAAAAGATTGTGTAATAAAGATATATGAAATTACGGACATAATATGTGAGCATTATTTTTTCTCCTGTTCTCATGCTACAACCCAGGATTAACCATTGAAGCTGAATAATGAGAGGTTCAGGACTTACTTGGGAATAGAAACAAGCCTTCATATTCCTACAGCCTTCATATTCTACTGATTGATTTCCAAAGCCATTCGACTGGCCAGTATGGATATACAATGCTGGACTAAATATGTTCACTATTTTAGCAGAATCCTAACATTTGTTATTTTTTATTCTCTTGCTTTGTTTTATTACCGTTCCGTTCATACATACTTTCATTCACCCTTCTCCTTTTGTCCTTTCCTTTCCTTTTCACTACAATATTCTTTTGCATTCCTCTTCTTATTTATCATTCCCACTGCCAATTTCCTGCTTTCCAGTTCTGACCCGTTTCTATTCTCTTTCCTGATCATTTTAACTGATTTAACAGTCTTTTGCTTTCTAATTTACTTTTCTCCTCTCCTAATTTAACTCCTTCCTCCTATTGCAGTTATGCCCATTTTCTCTTCTTCAGTCCCTTTTTAAAAACAAAACAAAAAATTAACTTCCACCTAGATTCTTTTATAATAATGCTTAACCGGCACTGCCCATTCTGATTCTTTAATGGTAAATTTCACAATTCATGGACTGCTTGAATTCCCATTATAATCTTCAAAGGAAGAGGGGGGGAAATGCAACTTTATGCCAGTTTTGATCCATCACTCATGTTCACCTATCAGTTGTGAACAGTGGATTGTGCTGAGGGCTACAAGCAACAACAGTCTAGAAAGCTATAAAGAAAATCACTTAGGAAAGCTCTTATAGTGGTGCTTTTAGCAGTGGCATTACCTTAGCTCCAAAATGCTGGTGACGTTCCTTGAGGGAAAGATGCGTCGAATGTAGTTGAAATCCCCAACAAACAGGCTCCCATCAATTCCCACTGCAAGTGCCACAGGAGCAAGAAGTTTGTTTCCTTCTGCAAGTCCATTGCAACTTGGGCAGGAGATACTTCGCCGACGACCATTTCCCATAATGCTGGTAATTACTGCTGGTTGTTGAGTTAAAAACTGATTCTCTCCACTACCTTTGTGTAGAATACCTAACAACATGCAAAAAAGCACACTATATTTTATTTTTATTCATGGGATGTTTTGGTTGCCAAATCCTGTGATTGGAATTTATCTGTCTTCAGAGTTTTATTACATGGTTCAGATTGTAAGGACATAGCTTATAAATTTCTGCTAGCCAATGTTTTCATTTTGCTAACTTTAACAAGTCACCTTATCCTTCACCAACTTAATACCATCCAGATTTGACAGATTTGACAGAGACAATGCTGGAAGGAAGTATTTATTTTATTTATTTATTTATTGAATTTATATACCATTTATATAGCATTGAAGTCTGAGACTTTGGCGGCACTATGTCTTGGGACTAATATAAACTATGTGATATCTAATTCATTTCCTGTATATGGTAACTCTTTGACTAACACAGTGAAAAAGAGACATGTTCTTTATTGAAATCAGTAATGCTCACAATAAAATAGACAATTTAATAGATTTTCCTTAGATCTTTCCCATTCTAATTTCCTATTAAGATATGCACCATTTGGAATAGCATGAGGTTTTTAATGAATTCAACCCTGAAAACCCACTCATTATCGCTCTGAGATGCTAAAATCAACTTTGAATGTTTGGCAAGGGTATAATTGTTGGGAATTTTTCTCTTTCTTTTTCCCAGTCCAGGTGTGGTGAACATATTTAAGCCCTGGGAACTGATCAGCTTCTTTGTTCTTTTAAGTGAACGAGTTGAGAGAAAAATTTTCAACCTTCCTCTACCAAAGAGGAAGTCAGAGAATATGCCAAGCAGACATTAAATAATGAATTACTTTAAAATGTGTTTCATACTTGACACTGGCAATTTAAATAGTAAAATTTTATTGCAAGGTAGTTTGAATTTTTTATGGAAAGGTGATAGTCAAAATTCAGTCAGCTGATTTTTTTTTGTTAAAGTTTAATGTGTTTTATAAGTTGAACAAAAAATTGGATATGTGAAATAAACTGTGAAAGTCAAATAATGTAATTTAAAGAAAAATAATAATTTTATTCATTCATTTATTTAAAGATTTATTTGCTGTCTGTGGGTGAGCCTTGCAGGGTGTTGATGATTTACAAGAATACATCAAAACATTCTTTAAAATCTAAGTCTGATATAGGAAAGTCTGCTGAGGAAATTTCAATGATACATAAGAACCAACTTCTTTCAAATATCCTTTTCTCAATTGGTTTCACTGTTACAACGTATACATCTGTATGTAAGTTAATTAACAGACATACAAAAATTTTCATTTTGGACTGTTATTCTGTTAATTGAGATTCTCCATACTTAAATTGTGTGCATATTCTTAGCACATTCCTAAACACAAAATCATATTTATGCGTGAATGAATGAAACAAAAGTCAAGAGAGTCCTTCCCATATATCCTTGTTTGTATGGATTTCTAGTCATTGTTTGTTTCCTACCTCAAACTTAAAGCTGACACAGATTTCTGGTCAGTTGTGACTGGAAAAGGAAACAAGGGCTGCAAGTGCCCATCCCTGGCTTAATACAATCGCTATGTTCACTTAACACAGTTAATTAGACCAGCAAATATCTAGCAACTACATTCACATAACATGCTAACCTTAGTTAGTTCTAAGTTTAGTTTCATTTTTGAGGCTTAGCCAGTTTCACAGGCTCAATCCACATGGTTCACTAACAGTTCAATGCCTTGTAAAAATCCACAAAAGGAATTGTATTGTAAGATTAAGTAAGCTATGTGCATGCAGCTAATATCTCAACACAAACAATGCTTTACAGAATAACACTAAAGGCATAATTTTCTTCATACATTTTAAATATTAAAACATGTTTTAAATATTGGCCCTACAGGGCCTTCTTATTGTTTAGCATCCATAAGATGTTAGCACAAGCATTTCTTATTATTCCAAGCACACCTATGAGAATGGAACCTATAGGGATGGGAAAACTGTACTTCCAGATTTTGCTAAGCTACAATTCTCTGTATCCTGTAACATCAGTCATGTTGACTAAGCTTCCGAGAATTGTTCACCAACATCTTTAGGGCAAGAGATTCCCTACCAAAACCCCCACAAATGAATATCAATAAGCTTACCACTTTTTATATTAAGAACATGATGCTTATCCAATGACCAACCACCTAGATTTGAAGGGTCAAGTTCAAAGCCTTGCAGTAGAGCAGTCCTTTTTTCCCATAAAATCAGACTGGGACAGGTCTCATACTCGAAGCCCACAGACACTGAAATATATATAGACATATTTTATATTAATAACCATTGTTATGTGAATGACTTGCCATCTACTATGAAATACAGTTCCCAAGGTATTTTATTTTATTCTACATTATTAAACCTAGATATTTGACTTCATTTGACCCTGAAATTTAACTTGACGTATACTCTGAAGAGCTGTACAGAGTTTTAAAGTTGCAGGAAATGATTGATTTAATAAAGGAAGGAGGGGAGTGATGATGACAGCCCAGATTCTATTTTTAATTAGCTGGCTGCTTCTAGCACTGAAAATACATATCTAACTTCAATACTGTACTTTTGTGTTCATGGGAAAAAGTACAGAATAAAACTCTGGAAATACGTTAAATAATGCATTAACCTGATACCCCATTATCCACAGAGTTATCAGATGGACATCTTGAAAAATATTAAATTATAGATTATTGTTCTTACCAAATTTATGGCTTTCTTGTTTCAATTTGAAACCAGCCTATTTATTAGTCACTGTAAGGTTTACTGATTCCCATAAAGTTTCCACATATTATTACATATTGCAGAAACCAACAGGCAATGTTCTGACACATGGATTAGCATGACACATATTGGGAGTTACTGTGAGTAAAGTATTGAATTAGCAACAGAAAGTTCTTGATTCATCTTCACTTCCAGCTTGAGTGACTTGGTCAGTATGACAAACTGGAAGACTGGGCAAGTTAGGGCTCAGGGGGTTAATAATACTGTGTCCAAAGACAAAGAGGGCCTAGAGGGTTGGTAAGATTTACTGCCAGGAAATTGCTCAGCCAGGCCTCCAAGGAGCAGAGGGGATAAAAGTATACTGGTAAAATGGCTGGAACAGCTTTTGAATAGAATATAATAGAATAGAACTGGAAGGGATCTTGGAGGTCTTCTAGTCCAGCCCCGTGCTCAAGCAGGAGAACCTATACCATCTCAGACAAGTGATTGCCTAGTCTCTTCTTAACAACTAGGTGGACAGAGAAGGAGGTAAAGATCAAGGAAAAGTCATTAAAGAAATAAAAAACCACAGTTAAAATCAGAATGAATGGAAGAGGAATAGAAAGTGGAGCAGAAGCTTTAAGGTATATCAGGGTGGAGGAGATAGTCATTATATCAGATAGCATGGTTTTTGCCAGACAACTGCCTGTGTAGGAGGCCTAATGAAACTGACTCTATTTAAAATGGACCAGTGGAGCTGTTTTCCTTTATATGGTAATAGCAGAGATAGTGGGAAAACAAACAGAGCAATGCAAGAGAAAAGAAAAAATAAATAGAACTACTGTTTACTTGAGTGAATGTTAGAAAAATGTTCATCCCTGGAATGAAAAGACAGGAGAGGGTACCTTACCGCCATCTGACCTGCTAAGGAGATCTATAGGGGACTGGACAAGTGAAGGGGAAAACCCTTGGTAGGGAACTTGTTATGTGGCAATAGGAATGATTGGGAGTTGTGGGCTAGGTAGATAAGGGGATGGACATGGAGGCAGGATGATAATAATGATGGGAAGGAGAAAGTATGGCAGGTGAGATGGTCCAGAGGAAGAAATATTGCAAAGTTGTCCCCATATCAAGAACCAGACAACTAGACTGATAAGCAAGCCAAACTCGGGCACGATACTTCTGAATTCAAGATTTGTTTCCCATGAATGTAGTCTCAGAGATCTGGCTGGAAGAGGGGGATTTTCTCTCACTGAAATTTATCAAACGGGGTTTTGTCACTTTCTTCAGTGCTGATGCCAAGATAGGGAAAGTACTGTGGCAGTTATGTACCAGAAGCGCCTGGCTATTGTGAAGAACTCTGTTCCACAGATGGCCAGATATGAGGCCATATTTGTGAAATTATGTCCAAAGAACAAGCTTGGGGGGAGACTTGGGAGGGGGTGTTATTATACTGTCCAACCCTACATGGCAGCATCTCTCTCTGAGTTGCTTTATCTTCTTGCAAAGATGATTATAGATTTCCCCGTATTGTTAGTGCAAAATAATTGTCATGGCTGTCATAACAATCTGAAACTTTTTCTTGAGACAAACCACTTTGTTGGCCACATGGTAGATCTGCTTCATTTCAGAGCAGAGGAGACATGATCTGGTCCTGGCAGACATCTAAAAGTGATTTGTTTTTGCCATGTACGAATACTATTCTAGTGATGATAGGGTTAATTGGATCCCTAACCTCCAAAGTAGGATAGTCCAAGTAAGATGCCTATCCTGATATCTGACAGATCTAGTAACTTCCCATACTTGAAAAATGACATAGGAATCTGGAGAAATTATGTTAAATGTCTCATTGGCCTCTGGAATTCAACCTAGAACTAAGGAAAAATGTCCTGACAATTAGAACAGTTAATCTGTGGAATGAGTTGCCTCCACAAGTTGTGGGTGCTCCAACACTGGAGGCTTTTAAGAAGAGATTGGACAATAACTTGTCTGAAATGGTAAGGGTTTCCTGTTTGGGTAGGTGTTTGGCTAGAAGACTTCCAAGGTCCCGTTCAACTCTGTTATTGTTCAACTATAACAGGATTGCTTTTGAATAGCCTTTCCCTGTCCACTGATCCCAATGATCAATTTGATTTTCTGAAGATTTTTAGAAAATCAAGTAGATGAAGGAACACCTCAAACAATGCTGTTGGAAAACAAGAAATAAGTATAACTAGATAAGGATATGGGGTCACATTCCAGCTTCCTCCAGAAATGGCATCTGCTGTTCCATAGTAGGATATCATCAATATACTGATGATACCTACTTGCATTTCTAACTCTAGCAAGTTAAGTAGTTGCTAATTCAGAAACCTACTCATTCCAATATTATATCCTATGTAATTTGCAATGATATTGTGCTTCCCCAGAAAGGGTTAGACTTGGAGTCTGGGTGTCCTGCCAGAGGAGCAAGTGAAGGCTGTTCCCGGGAAAGCACTCTCTCGATTTTTTTATTCCAGAACAGGATAAACTTTTGCTCAAATAAGAGCTCATGTTCTTATGTTTTCTCAATTCTATGACTGTCATTCATTCTACATGAGGCTGACCTTGAAGATTACTCAACTGTTCCAAAATGCAGCGACCTGCATGTTTAACATTCAGGTCTAATCTTACTTTGTTAGACTACCAGTATATTTTCAAATGCAATTCAAGTGCTGTTTACCACCTTCAAGATCTTTAATGGCTTAGACCAGGGGTAGTCAACCTTGGCTCTTTTATGACTCGTGGACTTCAACTCCCAGAATTCCTGAGCCAGCTTAGCTGGCTCAGGAATTCTGGGAGTTGAAGTCCACGAGTCATAAAAGAGCCAAGGTTGACTACCCCTGGCTTAGACTATCTTTTCCTGGTAATTTTTGCCCAAACCAGACAGCTGGAGAACTTTTGCTTAAGGTCCCAGCCTACCAGGAAATGCAATAGGAGTGACCTGATGGGGGTGGGTGGGAGTGGATGGGTGTTCTTTATAGGGACTTCCTTTCTATGGAACAGGATATCTTCCAAGGCAAAGATGGACACTATGCCTTTGGCCATCTGGAAAGCTGTAAAGAACTGTTTTTTTCCAAAGAGACATCCAGAATGATTCTGGACAAGACCTACTGATATAGGAATTAGGTTTATTACTGTATATATCTTGTGTTACTCTAATGTTTTTCTAGTAATGATACTACATTTTATTATGCCTACTATAAACCACCTAGCATCCAAATGGATTAAGGCAGTGTATACATTAAATAAATAAAAAGTCATATATACATTTTATGAATCTGGCTGCCTAGAAATATACTTCATCAGTTAGTTAGGATAGGGAGTGGATCAAAAAGAAGACTAGAAGAGATCTGAGTGCAATGTATCATTTAGGAGGATCACTTGTATTCCAATAAAATTCAATAGCTTTCTCTAAGCTCCATCTATCGTATTCCAGAAGAAGTGGGATAATCCCATACGCCAAGTTCTCTGGCACAGATATGTGAGTCACCAACAAACTATGTCCTAGATGCCCAATTAATAACAAAATCTGTTTAACACAAGCCAGGATTTGGCTTGAAAATATAGATGTAGATAGGGCTGTGTTGGCAAAGTGACTGAAGAGCACCTCTGCATCTGATCTTGAAGTTGTAAGGCATCACATCCTATCTGACTTATCTGCATTGAAGATCTCTTCTTGTCATCTTGTGTATACATACAGTATGCACGCACTGTGATACTTTCTCTGAGACTGCAGTTAAAAGTTTGCAAGACTGAAGAGTTGCCTTGATCATTTCCTGAAGAATTCTCAAGTTCCTCAAACAGCTCTTAAGGATATAGACAACCACTTCATAAATTCAGTTAAGATGGAAGACTGGTAAAACTCCCTTATCTTTTACCCCACAGAAAACATAAATGATGATCTGAGTTCTCTGTGAGAAATGTTCAATTATATCAAAATGTCATTTGAATGATTTTTCTTGTCCTCTCTGAAAAGCTTGGGGAAACTCTGTAAATCAGGCTTTTATCACCTAAACAATTGATTATTTACAGTCTTTGCCCCTAATATGTAATATTTGTCAGTAATGTTAATAAAATACTGGAAAAAAGTCACTGGGAGTGCTAGTGAATGTTTGAGTTTATTCCACAAGTCACATCTCATGATGGCAATATGTTCATGGCCAACTTCACCCATGGCTCTGGTACATTATTCAAATTTCTATTTTGTATAAAAGTTTTGTGATGATACCTTGTCTTGCTAGACTCAATTAGAAACTAAAAATGCAGGAGCAAACCATTGCAGAAACATACTCCTGCCCCTTCTTCAATTCTCCTAGCATCTCACTGCCTTCTGTCCAAACACATACAAACTTGTGTACTTTTCTTGGGATATAAAAGGAAAAGAAAACAAATTGTGGATATCAATAAAGAAGGTATTGATTCCTATGTTCCCTATTTAATATTGATGTAACAGGAGTCCACAACCTTACTGGACTAGAGACCCATTTTGAATTATGAAAACATGTCATAGCCATTTTTTTTAAAAAAAAAATCTGTCATGGGAAGTGTTTCAGTTCACAGAATGATTGTGATAAGTAACTTAACCAATCAGAATAACTTCTCTAACAGATGCATCATATCATTCTTTCAATTCTTCTTACCCCCCAATAGGTTAAATAAATGAATAGATTTTTGCCCCCGATCAATTATTTCTTCAACCATCATTTTTATGACAGCTTGGGGAACCAATTTGTGGCCCAGAGAAAATTCCAGTGAAATGAAGTTGAAAATATAATCTTCCTTTTTTGTAGTGTTCTCGTTTTCTATTTCTCACCCCTTTTTTATCTTTCTGTTTCTCTGTCTCTGTCTGTCTGTCTTTGTCTCTCTCTGGTATCAACCTAAAAACCAAGAGATCATGAGTTCTAGTCCTTTCTTAGGCACAAAGCCACTTAGGTGACCTATAGGCAATCTCTGAGAAACATACATGATTGAAGGCAGCATACACACACACACACACACACACACACACAGTCAGGTATAACAGGAGGATTAGTATTTATAAAGCAAAATAATAGCAGGCACAGTGGTGCCCATAAGTATTATATTGGGTACTCCCAGATAGAATGTTACATGCAATATCTATTAGATATTATAAACAAGTAATACATGTGTTATTTCAATAAGCCTTCAATATTAGTTATTTTGACTGAGGGCATCTATCACATGTATTTTGATTAGAGTATTTTTACTGTAACATTGGTTGTTGTTTTTTTAAATGTTGTTTGTATAATGCCCACTTTACTTTGTAATTGGGAAAGTTATAAATACTGTCTAAACAATAAACAAAATAAATGATAGCTGGAAAAACTGCTGCTACTGTGGAATAATGGAAGCTGTCTATAGGCATTTTCTATTGTCAGTGCAGATCACAGATTTTTCTTTAACTTAAGAGCAGTTGTTGAAAGCCACCACTTAAAAGTTACATGATTTGAATCTAGTGATCATACCTACAGCATCCGAGAGCCCGTAAACTTTCTGGCCATAGGCATCTGTTTTATCCCAAATGAAAGTATATGCCAAATTGGGAGATGCTTGGAATGACTTTTGGAAAAGATGCCCTTCCACTGCTACCATGAGATGAACTTTAATTAAGTTCAGAGGCACAAGAGATTGTGTCATGGTGATTTTAAGCAAGGATCTGTATCCAGCAGTACGGGAACTCAGATAGCAGAGCTTTATGTTGGCACCTGGAATCTCAATTTCTTCATGAAGAACCTAAATAAGGAAAGAGAGTTCATATTAAATGAGTGTGGTATGGAAGAGATTTATTTGGTTCAGCTCATGGGTTGTACTTGTAGGTTAAAGTAAATGCGCTAGGAAATTTTAGCCTGCCTTCCTGCAATGGTAAGACTTAGGATAGGTCTTCTGGGTTAGTCATATTTGGGCACTGTTATTGCTTCTTTTAAAATCCACATCATTGGCAAAAGCATCAATAAGAATCACAGATCTGATTGCTAGTTTTATGCAAGAAGGCCCCATGAAGCTGTAATGCTACGAAGTTACAACTACCACTGACAGTCATCTTAAAGTAGCAAGGATGCCTAAGGGGGTGGGTGGGTGGGTGGGAAAAGCAGAATAACAGTAGCAATGAAGAAGATGGAACACCCCCTTATCACCTGGGTATGCCACATGCCTTAGCTGCATGTATTATGTTTTTGCAAACATGCCAAATAGGATGCTTGCTCAAACTTGAATCTGTGAAAACTTCATGCAGAGCAAGAATGGAGATGGGACATGTATCAGGTTTTTGTTTAGATTAAAAGAGACATGTAAGCGAGAGGAACTGAACTCTCCCCATGCTACTCCTTACCTCTTCCCATAGCTCTTCTCCATAGCTCTCCTAGAAGTTCCCTTCTAGTACTGCATCTTGGCTGAGGAGAAGATGCCTGGGGAAGCAAAGCTATTTGGGGGAGGAGGGTTCAGCACCTTGTGTATCTGCTCTTTAAATTCTAGAACCAACTCTTTTTCTATGTGATTGTGGCAAGAGGCAATTTGCCTGCTGGCCTTATGCCTAACTCGACCTGCTCAATGGGATTTTATAATCTAGAGAGAAAACTGGATAAGGTTTAAGGTTTTCAGAAGAATCTAGTACACAAAATGAACAAGAAAAGCTTAGCACAATACATCCATCATCATTAAATAGGTTTGTTCTTTTTACACAGGAACATTTCTGATGATTAATTTCTACATTTATATCTAGAAGAATCAAGTGCTAAATTAGGAATCTGATGATACAGATTCAGGATTTGTCATGAACAATAGGTACAAGTCAAAGACATATATTCTACTAAAATGCTTTGAGACTCTCTGAAATTTGTGGGTAATACTTTTGTTGCCTTTATTAATGTGCTCAAGGCTTGGATTTTGAAAAGCTCGGTTCCCAATTCAGCACATAAATGTAATATTCATGGAAAATGTCTAAGCAAGTATTTCTCCTAGAATTGTACTTTTCCAAGTTCAAAAAATGGACAAATGCAACTGAATTTGTGTAGGTGTTTGTGACAAAGAATATACCCAAGATAAATATTAATGAATATTGCCAAACACATCATAGCCATATACCAATATGTTCTGCCTTTATCTCTGAATGCATATACCTGCATCTGTTTTATATTTATGAAGAAAAGGATAATATAAATATTCAAAATAACTGGTATTATAAAATGTGAATTAAATCAATATAATTGTTATAGGGCTGTTATTAGAAAATAATGATAATGAACTTATTGTAACTTTTTTTCTTTTTTAGTATCTATGTTTGATACCTGGGTCTCTGGAACAATTGAATTTCGACCAGGGGCATCACTGAAAAAGGTGGAAAGTGGTGATGAAATTATAACAGGATCGGGTCTGATAAAACCACTTAAGTCACAGCTGGGAATAGAGTTCTCTTCAGTTTTCATAGTGAGGGTATCCATTGCATAGAAGCTATTCCATGGTAGCCACACTGTCTTCTCTTGACTCATGAATGGAGCTCGTTCAAAATGAAGAGTTAGAGATCCTCCTCCATTTGCAATCAAATCAAACCTAAAAAAAGTTGGAGTCTACATCATGAATAATTCTAGAACAAAGACCCAAACTAATCAATAAAACTAGAAAGAGGACCACACCCAATACAGTTTATTATACAATTTCTTAGATTACATTCTACTGTATTGATTCAAAACTTTAGTAGGACAGAATTAGCTATACCCAAGTCCCCAAAATCACAACAACAAAGCAGAAAAAAAATCAGTGGATCTCAAATGTAAAGATCACTCCAAAGTCCAATAGAACAAAAACAAAATGTGAAGAAGCCATTCAGATATTCTTATTTAAAAGTTTATCTCAAAGATGGACCGTCTATGACTCACAAAATGTTTCTGATCCCAATTTCAGTATTTCTCACAGAGGGTCTTTTGGCTAGAGTTACTTGACAATGTAGTTCAACAATAATTGAAAGCCCACAATTTCCCCCTCCCTAAGTACTGTATAGCAATTCTACTGAGTTCAAAAACAGTTGGTAATCGCTACAGTCTGCGTATGTATTCTGGAGTGTGATCGTACTGTGCATTCTGTAAAACAATTGTGCTACTGCGATTCAGATTAGTTTCCAAAAGTCCTTTTAAGTCACCCTACAAATAGTAGGTTAGAATGGTAAAAATGTACTCAGAAGTGATTAAGATACTTATTAAAGAAATCAGTTCTGCTTTTTCTAGAACAGGGTGCAAGAATCTTATAAGTTAAAGCTAGGAAAAGGTTCTGCCTGCCTGTCTATCTACTAATTAATGTAGCCTGATATACAGCAGGATAGATTAGTCCTCTAAAATTGAATCCCCACATTCCTTTCACAATTGTGAACAGTAACTGGTTTGTAATGGTTCAAATTATTAGTCAAACATAGATTTCAAATGCTACAAAGCACAGGACTAACAAACCAATATCAGATCTGAAATTAGCTAAAACTGCTGTGATTTAAACCCAGCAGCAGTAGAAACTATCTTTACATACAAGTTTATGGCAAAGGGAAGAAAAATCTTAAAATTTCAAAATAGACACATTATTCTTTGT
The DNA here is from genome assembly GCF_001527695.2 of Protobothrops mucrosquamatus. Taxonomy (NCBI): domain Eukaryota; kingdom Metazoa; phylum Chordata; class Lepidosauria; order Squamata; family Viperidae; genus Protobothrops; species Protobothrops mucrosquamatus. The sequence goes on from NW_015387150.1 coordinate 341,216, forward strand.
GCTGAATTAGTTCCAAAACTGGACAAATGTTTCTGTCTAAAAATGTAAAATAGTAGGTATTTGTTTCTAACAAAGCCATCAATATTGTGGTTTTAGGACTCATAGGAATGAAAACATGTGTGAGAAAACTGAGCCCTTACAGCAACTGGGTGGGGCTGGAACACAAAGAGCAAAATGACTAAAGAGCTGTCACAATGCAAGCCTTGCCCCATATCTGACATTTTTGACCTTAAACCTTTTCAGTACTTACTGCACCTAAAGTAAAAGATAACATCAAGGTCAACGTATTATGCTCAACTATGATTTGCTTAATCACTGTTTATTGAACAAACAGTGGAAACACCACCAACTAACTTTACAACACATGCTATAATATTAAGCAAGGGCTTCAAAACTACAAACATGCTAAGAGTTCAGAGGCAGGCAAAGCCAAATCAAAAGAAACCACATTATGGCTTATTCTATCCAGTTCCTAAAACAAACAAACAAACAAACAACAAAGCAGTACCACAAATCATGTCTTGCTCTATAGGGAGAAGTAGAACAAAAATGAATATAGCTCATTAGTTTCCAAAAGTGCAACAAGGTTTTTGTTTCTCTTGGGTACTTTCTTGAACTATATTAAATTAATTTGTTAAGTGATATGGCTCAGGGCCCTCTCTTTAATTCTAGTCTTCCCGATCGCAGGAGATTTAGAGCTGGTATCATCTGTAACACAATATCTTTTTCCTCCAAGCATACATAAAAAAGTTAACACGCTCATTCTCTTGACTCAGGGAAGTTTGCGATTAAGACCTCTGCTGTGAACCAAGATCTGTTATTAATGCAAATGTGGTCATGATATATCATAAAGCACTGTATGATGTGTGGTTTCCAACATAGAACTGCTATAAACAGCCATTAAAACCATCACAAATGCCTCCATGCCATGTGGCAAAACTGAATGACAGCTTTGAGCAAACAATATTAGTAAATTTATAATGAATCACACAAAAGCCCTGAATCTCCATTATTGCTAAGATGTTCGAAAGCTCAGCGTTGAAGCAGTGAGCCCAGCCCCCAACAATGGCCCTGTTATGGATCAGTACTCCAATGAATTTTATAGACTACAATTCACATGTACTGCAGCAAATAGTTGCAATGCATTATTTCATGTAAATATATCATTTTACTGCTACATCCAATTAATTAGATAAAGTATGACACAGTATTTTTGTTGGAGCTAAGTCTATGTGCCTTTCAAATCGAATGATAAACAGAGAAACAGGACATGGCAGGGAACTGTCTAAGTTTATTCAATTACACCCTTTTAATATGTTTTGCCTCAAGAAACTCTGAGCTGATTTTTAGAAAGGAATGGGACAATTGGGAAACTAAGAAATTGCACTGTTTTATGAGTCTCTCTCACCCCCTCCCAAATGAGTGTTAGCCTGCCTTAAATCTCAAAATTAAATGTTTCTGGGTCTCAGCTGGATACTACTGTAGTCCACAAATGTTTTTATAGATATAATACAGCTTCTGTGAGAAGAAGTCCAACTGCTATCACATTATTTTCAGAAGTCAATCCTTTCAAATTTACTTTCAGCTAGTCTTCAAAACACCATGTGAAAAATTACTTTCTGCTTTCTTGATAGCCCTTTGCCCTAGTAGGAATTCTATGCATGATACCACATGGTTTCACTAGATAGCACCATCTGTTAATCTGCACAGTTATTACTATACAAAATAGTTCGTGAATGAAGTGAATCAACTTACGTGCCATCCTGGCGAGTGATGGTGTAGCCATATTTTGGATACTTGACAAATGACACATTGACTCCAACAAGTGGGGTTCCATCTGTAGTCACCACTTGGCCCCTTATCAGAGATACCAGGCTGGAAAAGAAATTTAATTCAATGCCAGTGCTCAAGTAATACTTTGGGGAAGAAAATTATCACAGCTAGGTGAGTTTCTTCTGGCATAAAAAATGTTCATTCTTGACTTAAAATAATTTTGCTTGTTACAAGCTACAGCAGCTAAATGAAACAGGAGTTGATCGCTTCCCAAATGTAGATGGGCTTTAGAGCTATATACACTTTTATCTGAACAGCAATCCCTCTATTTCTCAGATATAAGTATTGGGCTGTAAGGAGAACTGCCTCTTGTTTTTTCTAACGCTAAACATGAAGGGATCTTAGTAGACTAACATTTAGAATATAGAGCATAGAATGATAGATTTGGAATGGACCTTGGAGGTCTTTTAGTCTAACCCCCTGCTCAAGCAAGAGATCCTGAACCATTTCAGACAAATGGTTATCCAGCCTCCAGTGATGGGGCACTTCTTCTGAAAACGGTGTTCAACTGCTACTAAATTTCTCTTTAGTTAGTTTCCTTCATTTCTTGTCTTGCCTTCTGGTGCTTTGGAAAATAGTTTGACCCCCCCTCCTTGTCTTTCTGGAGTCCCTCAAATATTGGAACACTGCTATTATGTCTCCCTTAGTTTATTTATTAATGCTACATTCAGATTCCCATGAAGAATAACTCAGAAGGATTCAATCATTTCTAATCAGTGGCTACATTCTTGACTAAGATGAAGATAGATGCTGTCTGAAGTCCCGCTATGGATTTATCTCTGCTTTACTTATTCTTCTTCACTCTATGAAGCTAGGTTTCATGTATTGCAGCTACTGCAGGCTAAAAGCCTTCTTTTCAAAAGTTATCCTAACTGTACAAAGTGACATGTATTGTTCAGGTTTCTGTTTGGAAAATAAAATAAATCTAAAGAAATTTAGTTTAGAGCACACTGAATTAATGATTTGGTTATCTGGATTAATGGCTTTGCTAATATTATCTACATACTCTGTCAGAAACATTCACTCCACAAACATCAAAAACCTTTCAAAGAATAAGGCAATTCACAGTCCATAAAATTTTGTCATCATATTTACTGAGGGATTTTTTTAAAAAAGAACTAATTGTTTGCCCTTAGGTTTTCAACTTGTTCCACTAGGGCTATAAAAACCCTATCTACTATTCAATCAGACCCTGCTGGCAGATCAGATTCTTCTGATCATTCCAAAAAATGTCTGGAATCTGTGCAAAAAATGCAAGGGGAAGTGTTCCCCCCCAAAAAGCAACAACCCCATCCTTAGTCAAAAGGAGATTTGTGTGTGGAACCCTGAAATATATAAATTTTCTCTGGGCATATTATTTAAGTCTTTAAATTTAATTTTCTTAGGGTAGATGGATGATCAAGATATCAGCCTACTCAGAGTTTCTGGTGAAGAAAACTGTTCTATCTAAAATGAATTATTAGAATTACTGGCTCTATATTATTTTATATTAGAATAATATAGTGGTTACCAATGAACATATACTTGATGTTGAAGAAAAAAAAGAACACAATTTATTCAGAGAAAAGTAGGTAAATAATCTAAAACTGTCTACTGAAATATATAATCAGTTTTTACTGGGGAACAACATGGTTCAAAATAGTAAGCATTTAAAATGTTAAGAGTAGGAACAATATAATATACCATATGCTAGCAAATTTATTAAAACTGGAGATTATTAGCCTCTTATTACCTTCTAATGCAGGCAATACTGCTCCTGTACTTAGTTAAAATTTGAAAAAAATGACATATACTTAAAATAAAAAAATCTATATTTGCATATATTAACTGTAGATGGATTCTAGAGCATGTTTATTAGGAACCGAGCTCCATTGGACACAGCAGTGCTTATGTTTAATATGCATCCCAAGGATTGCATGAATAGGCTGCAATTCTAAACAAATCTACTTTGGAATATGCATAGCTGAATCTGATGGGAGGCGTAAACAAATATGAGATGGATTGCATTTTCATTTTTGATAAATCAAATATTGTTTCATCATAATCCACCAGCTATTATTATATGTCAACAAAAGAGAATATACATAGCTCAGTATTCTCTGTGAATTGTGGAGTCCTACATGTTCTCTGAGCTTGGTTGTTTGCTTGCAGATGTTTTGAACCTGATTAGGTAACATCATCAGTGCTAGTGAGTGAGGGCTTTGCTCCTTGATCCTGTACAATACATTGCACTGACAGTTTTGGTAGGGGTGTTTTGTTTTTTCTTTAGTAGTTCCTTCATTAGGGTATTGCTTTCTGTTTGATTGTTTGCCTGGTGTTAATCCCTGCTTGCTGTTGGTTGCTAGAGAGAATGTGCTCTATCTTTTTGTTTCTTTCTTATATTTTTAAATTGTCTCTTTTGACTGGTATGTAAATGTGGTTTATCTCTACTGTCTATTGATGTCTGATGTGTCTGAATGCCAAGCTTTCAGGAATTCTCTAATTTTTTAAATTTAACATGGTCTAGAATGCTTATCGTTTCCCAGTTGAAACTATGATTGAGTCTGTCTATGTGTTTTGAGATCAAGGAGTTTTCATTGTGTTTTCTGACTGCTAGTTGGCATTCATGGATGTGCTCTGCAATATAGTGGCTGTTGCAGTCCTTACACTGTATGTTGTAAATGACCTTTTCTTCTTGGGCCACCTTTAGTTGGTTTGCTTGCAATGATGATATCATGTGGTTGTAATTAGTCTGTTAGTTGTTTGTAAGATGTTTCTGATGTATGGCAGTGTTATCCAAGCATCTTGTGTTAGTTGTGCTGTAGTGGATTGAGCGGTCAGGCATTTTTTGATAATGTGTGTGTGTATAAGAAGGTAGCGATGAAAGAAGCTATGAATATTATATTATTGGGCAATAACCTTTTGTTGCTGAATATAGGTTGATGCACATTAGCTAAAAACATGGACAGAAGGACTTTTATTTTGAGTGGCAAACTATTCTGGCCATATTATAAAATAGTTTCAATTCTGAATTTTAAAAGAGATATCAGGTGACACAGAAGATTTATGTATGAGCCATGCATCTCTATGCATCCTGTGGGCACCTGATCCAAAGCCACTCTTCGGATCAAATCTATAATAGATAATCACTGTAACCATAGTAATAATATAACCATAATTTTCAAACAGGAAATTATGTTGTTCATATCTTGCCAAATTGTATTTGGGAACTCTTTTGCCTTCGGTAGAGCACAGTGACGTCCCTAAGGCATCTTGGGTAGGTAAGTTGACCTCAAGCTGAATAGTTACAATAAAATGGAATTTACTATTTGTTTTTTCTTAAGTTCACGCCCATAAAGCGGTCCAGCTGGTGAATACAAGTTTGCACATTTATCATTCCAACAAGTCTCATTAGGAAACATAGGGTTAGTTCCTGAATGATTTCGGATTTCCTTGTTAGACCTAGAAATACCTGACTTTGGCAAATAACAGTTTTCTATAAGCCTGAGCTGGTTGCTCCAGAAAAAGAAAAAAAAGGGGGGGGGGAGGAAATTGGAACAAAGAGGATTAGAATGAGAAGATAGCTATGAAAGAAAAAAATGCTATGCCAGTTCCTCTCACTTTGATTGCTGTGAAATATTAAGGCCCATCTTAAGTCCTATCCAAAAGAAAAGAGAACCATTTTTCTGTTAAAAGAAAAAGAAAAGTAAAGAAAAGAAAGAAATGTAGTTCCTTTAAAATATGGGGTTTATTAACTGAACTTGAAGAGTGAGGGTGGATTTCAGAAGACAGAAGAAGGAAAATTAAACAAATGACATAAAAGAAGGGAAAATTGGAAAGGAGCAATTTAGAGAAGGAAGGAAGGAGGGAAGGTCGGTCTAGAGTTGCTGTGGGACACAGAAACTGGATTCTGGCAGCATGTAAATTTGTGTTTGTAAGCATATGCTGAGCAGGATTACTGAAGAAGTCCTCTGTAGCAGTGAAAGGGGGGAAAAATGTTTTGGCAGCTGTTGAGAAGATTCCAGAGGGATAACAAGCCAAATGAAAAAGGAAGAAAGAGGAAAATGGTTAGTCTCCTTACATGTGAACTGCCAAGTAGCCAGTGTAAGAAAAATTAATGAGGTTAGCAGAGAGTCTCGAGAGGGGTCTGAAAGATTGGGATGATGGTAGCTGCAACTGCAGCACGCCAAAGCCTATAGAGTGTCATAAAACCAACAGCTAGTTATACCAGCAGAACCCTAGTTGAAGAGAAAAAGAGCTCAACTGTGGGTAAAACGGTGAGAGAAAGACAAGTGAGGGAGAGAGAAGCAGCAGGGTCAAGAGGGCATGTCCCTTATAAGGCCTTAAGAAGCTGTGTATCAGCAATATGAGGCAGTTTAAGGGAACTGAGATTGGTTATTATATTACAGTATACTATAATACACTATATTAGCAGTCAGTACAATCTGACCTAACATCAGGTACAAAGAAAGAATCAAAGCAGAGTAAACCAGAGGGGATCAGTTGTATCAAGTGGCTCAGAGCAGCCAATCCAAAAGTGTCACCATAGATCCAGATGAAGCAAGAGTTAGCACTACAGAATGTGACACTGGTGGTGATGATATGCAGTATCAGAGAGGTTCCAGAACCCTGATGGTCAAGCCTAGCTGACAACAGAGACCATCCCAGCAATAAGGACACTAAAGGAGTAGTCGATGATGTGTAGGACAGAATAGTAGAGATAGAAGAGACAGAATAGAAGTTAGGGCTTAGGAAGAATAGATAGAATAGAAGTTAGGGTTTAGGAAGAATAATAAGGCAGACCTTAGGGCTAAATAAAATAGAATAAATCTTAGAAGATTGAATATAGACACTGACTATAAATTAAAAAGTGATGGGATGTCTTTNGGAAGTTTTTAAGAAGAGACTAGACAGCCATTTGTCTGAAATGGTATAGGGTTTCCTGCCTGAGCAGGGGGTTGGACTAGATGACCTCCAAGGTCCCTTCCAACTTTATTATTATTATTATTATTATTATTATTATTATTATTATTATTATTATTATTATTATTATTATTATTATTATTATTATTATTATTATTATTATCCAAGCAGAAGACCCTGAGGTTTTCTTTCTAATTATGCTCTCCATATAATAAACTCTGAACATGTACAAAAATCTAAGAGTTTGATCAAGGAGTTAAGGAATAAATAACATCAGCCAGGCTTACTGTATCGATTGTACAGTATTTGGAATTCTGTGTATATGGTTTACAGATTTGGATTTATTGATTGAATAATGGAAGTTTTTATTAAAATCTTCTAAACTGCTACTCCTTGGATTTTGGAAGATCCAAAGTATATTCATTTCTATTTCTTCCTAGCTCAGCTAAAGGGAGAAGAGAAGGAAGACAGGAAGGCAAGAAGGAAGGCAGGAAGGAAGGAAGGAAGGAAGGAAGGAAGGAAGGAAGGAAGGAAGGAAGGAAGGAAGGAAGGAAGGAAGGAAGGAAGGAAGGAAGGACAAAATAGACTGGGGTGTTTCAGAAGGTTCAGCACAATTGATGCCAATCTGTTGTAATTATCTTTTGCTGGGTAACCCTTGAGAGAAGGAGCCTACCAGTAAGTTTTCTACAAGTCACATATGGATATGTGGCAAAGCTCAAGCTGTCAGTAAAACTCTTTCGTAAAAAAATAGAGCTGTCACCTTTTATCAAATTTGGGTTATGTTCTTCTGTCAATCTATCTGATATAGGACTTCCATTTCCAATCAATTGATATTTAGCTTTCATGATATTTAGACTGATTAAATGCAAACAAGGGTTAATTATTTTAAAATCCAGGTAGTATTTATAGCTTATTAACACAGTCCTAATGCAACTAAAGGATAAACAGGGCCAAAATCTGAAACAAAAACCCTCTCAAATTCTGTATCAATGCTATGTTTTCATATTTAGAATAATCGTGTGAGACATGAAATATAGGCTTATTCTTTCTGAAAGCCAGAACATATCGGACTCTCATTAGTGTCATCATATTTTTCTCATTTTAAAGCTGGGATTCCTTTTCTTTCCAAGCTTCCTGCATGCAATAAATCCAATGCTAGTCCTTTCCCACATGGAGTCAGTATGCAAAGCCAGCATCCTGACATAAAGGCAGCATTAAAAAATCATGACAAAAAGCCCAGAATGAGATTTTAGCATGAGACAGAAAAGAATTTCACTAGTGAAAGCTGCATTCCATGTTAAACCACTATTAAAACCCCTGCCAAAACAGCTCCCATGCCTTTACAAACTACATATAAATCAATAATGGACGATAACTTCCCCAAAAGAGGACCCTAATATACTCACGACAGAAAGGGGTGATTCTCGAATTAAGCTAGTATCTTACTGAAATGTCGAAGACTTGGCCTCACTGAAACGACATATTACAGATTGCCTAGTGCACTCGGTGCCGTTTCTTCCGATAAGACTGTTCAGCTGACCTCCGTCGAATCTGGATCCAGACAATCAATGAGGCCATCTGCAAGGAAGAACACATAAGCTATTTTCCCCAGTCACTTGATTGTACCACTGCTTATAGCTCACCATTGCTTCCTTACAAGCTGAACAATAGCATTGCTAATCTCAGCACATTTAACTTTAGACATACCCAAGCATTTTCATCAACACGGTAACTTTAGTATAGCAAATTACCTCTGTTACTGTCTTTCGGGTCACTACAACAAATGCCAGTGTAAGTCGTAAAGATATGATTCTCAATTTTGGAAAGGACTTTTTCAGCTTTGCTAAAGGCCCAAATCAGTTTTTCTGTGAGACTCCAAATTTGGGATGTGCAGATTAAATTAAAATCCTACCATTTTACTACTCATATTAGTAGGGCAGTAGAATATTCCAATCTATATGTTATTTTATAGACCAATAACAACAACAACAACAACAACAACAACTGTAATTTGTGTTCATAATGTCTCCTAGAATATAATGTCATAACAGCAATAGCACTTACACTTATATCCTGCTGCATGGTGCTTTATAGACCTCTCTAAACACTTTACAGAGTCAGCATATTGCCCCCAACAATCTGGGTCCTCTTTTTACTGACCTCAGAAGGATGGAATTTTGAGTCAACCTTGAGCCAGTCAGGACCGAACTGCTGGCAATCGGCAGAGTTAGCCTGCAATACTGCATTCTAACTACTGTGCCACCATGTCATAATGTCCTATGGACATAATGTCTTTGTGTGTGTGTGTGTGTGTGAAAGTCTCCTACAAAGCACAGCATTTTCATATAAATTCCTTTAAAATAAATATTTGTTAATATAGGTTCTCCATTAATCATGTTTTAATAAAAATGATCCTCCTTTGATTCTTTAATAAATATTTTTTCAATGAAAGTTACTTCAGTGCATGGTTTTAAATATCATCTCTCTGTTTATATATAGCTTTTAATCATCTTTTTTTTTTTCAGATTTGTTATGTGTGGCAGCCAGGGAATGATTATCTGGCTTTTACTGATAGATCTCTGTGACTAAAAACTCCAATGAGAAGACGGTTGTTCAAACCTGTTTCCCCTGGAACATATCTGAAAGGTTTTAATATACTTAATCCAGAAAATTTAACAAATCATTATCTATCATATGTCTTTATGATGGAGTGAGCTTTTCCTTAAGAACAGATGATGGATGTTTGGGTCTGATCAGCTACGAATCTGATTAGCTATTTTGAAGATTTATGCCATGTTCAAGACTCACCCATGATCACTTTGAGACTTTTTTTAAAAAAAAGGAAATAGCATTAACAGCATTTGGTTTTCATTTCATGTACCACTAAGTTATTTTACTATTTGAAATTAAGATTTCATTTTCAATTTCAAGGTCAGCGACTTGTGATCCCCTCTAATATGGAAGTCCTTTTTCATCATGGAGGTAAAATATTTTTTCAGATTCTACCCATTTTATATAGTCAATGTGAGACAGTAATTAGACTCATATAATAACTGAAGATGGTTTTCCTATTAAAACTTGAACACTTTTCCCACAACACCTTGTTATTTCCGGTGCTTGTAATTATTCATTGAAAATTGTTTATTGTTTGTTCAGCAGTTTGTACATGCAGGTAGGAGAAAAGAGAAGCCTGTCAATATATTAAGGGATTCAAAGGTAAGATGCAGAAAATTACTCTTTTCTACAAATTTGTGTTTACCTGCTCCAGCTATGAATACTTCTTTGCTTTGGCTGTTATAGGAGTGAGAGTATGTTATGCCTATAATGACCTCATCAAACTGCATGATTATGGGCTGAAGAATCTGTACACTTTGGACAACACCGTGAACTTTAAATTGGCATACCAAACTCCCAGTGGCCTGTCAGTCATGAGAATAACATCTTCATGCCAGCAAGCCCCCTTGGATATAGTCTGACATTGCAATCTTCAGTAAATTACCCTGTCACTGCCAATCTTAGAGTTATCTCGCAAACAATCAAGAAGGCAATCAAACTGTTCTGAAGGGCCAGTTGAGGACTTCAGATGGCTAGACATTTCTCCATTCAATACTGGTGAGAAACCTATATATCACTACCTGGAGACTGAATGGAAACACACACACACACACACACACACACACACATACACACACATACACACTTTTTAGATTTTGTAGGTAAGTCTGTAGCAAGAATCTTCATAAAACTGCATTCCCTTTACTTTTATGCCCTGTTACAGTGCTTGCTAATATTAATTAATTTACAAAGCTTACATTTTTTTCCAGCATGCGAAGAGTTTTTGAGTTAAGCACAGAATCAGATATCTTCTTCAATTGGAAAAAAGACACAGTGTTAAAGTGTAGATAAAAAGAAAATCTGAAGACAGAGAAGAGTTATTCTGCATTTTTTTTGAAAAACAATATTTTTACAAGACAGATGTTTTAATTCTGTCAGTAATTTTAAATTTAAGATATCCAAGTACCTGAAACCCTAAACTTATTTACTATAATGCCTTTCCTAATAGGATGTCCTCTAGATTATTCCCTGGAATCCCAGTCATGCTTGTTAGGAAGTCCCCATAAATCCCAAAGCATCCTCCTAGAAAGTTATGCTGTGGAATAAGCCTTATTAAATTTGGCGGAACTTCTTATATAAACATATATGGATCAGGTGACTCCTTAAATAACAGTTGAAATGTGGAACAAAATTATCTATGCTCACAAACCCATCAATTACACACACATCATCACATACATTTGTATCTGACACTAGTTTAGATACACTGATATTAGGGTTGAATTGTTCATGAACAATGAAATTTAAGTAATTCTTTTTGCTGAAGTGATAGCATACATTTCAAGGAATGATCTTCAGTGCATAGTAAGGAATGATGAGTTTAAGGGAGAATAGGCACATTTAATTTATTGACCTTATGCTGAATAAAAATGTTAGTTGACTCTTAAGTCTGATGGTGGTTATCAAACTCTTACATCATTTTTGAATAAAATTCAGTTATAGTGCATCTTAATAAATATTAGTGAAGTTTAGAACCTGTGAAGTAAAATCAGCATATATTTATATTTAAAATAATAAGGGCAATCCATATAATGAGTCAAGATGTCTTTTTAAGTAATTCATTTATGTTTTCTGTGTACAAACATACATAAATACATGCAGAGTAACATACAGTTTAAGGAAAACCTCGTCAAGGCTCAGGTATGAGACAAGATAAAAAAACAAATTATTCAGATCAAGCCAAATATTTCAAAATCATCATGTATCAAGGATTTACAAACTAAATATAAAAAAATAGTTTCTGAGAATGAGAAATGCCAAGAATCTGGATCTTGGAAGAAAGAAACACTCCTTATTGTTGCCAAGAGAGTGATATGGTTGCCCTAGGTTATAAAGTGCTTTATAATGCTTATTTTGGCAGCTTTCTTGGACAAGTTAATCTGGAGAAGTTAATGTTTATTACCATTTTATGATGGCAGAAAGCAAAGAGTAACACACCAAAGTTTCATTTAGTGTGTTATTTAATTTCAGTCAAGATTAACTATATGCACACTTCATTTCAGGGAATCAACTGTAGTACCATCATTAAAATAAATAGTCAGTGGTTTAATCCAAACAAGACATTTATATTTGTTTCCTTCTAAATTTAAATGTATTTCTCAGTGATGTCCATGACAAAAGATGTCCATACATTGATACTTGTAACATACTGCTCACAATTACATACAAGGCAACATTTATGTTGTAGCATAGTTTCTAATTGTCCCCTTTGCCTCATCCCTTGAAAATGCTTGTGGGATTCTGGATATATATGCATGTCTTCAAAAATTTAACCAACTCATAATAAGTTTAGTATTATATTAGAACATGGACTCTGATTTATTATTCCTCTAAAAAGGTAGGTACAAGTACAAACTTTAGGTTCTATCTGTGGAACTTCAACAACAATTTGACAAGATAGGGTTTAGGCTAAGCTTGGATTCTAGGAAAGGCCCTGGTTATGGTTCTTTTAGCTTCTTGAGGAAAGAACTAAAAAGAAATAATTGGCAGCATGTCCTGACATATTTACTCAGATATATTAGATAGATAGATAGATAGATAGATAGATAGATAGATAGATAGATAGATAGATAGATAGATAGACAGACAGACAGACAGACAGACAGACTGACCATTAGCAGGGGTTAGATTGAGTCAAGAGTATAACTGCCTGATCAAAGTCCTGCCTTTGCTTTATAAGCAATGGGCAAAGAAAGGGGTGGGCGTTTGATCACAGAGTTGTGTTTGCTATCTTGATTTTTTTATCTTCTTTTGAAGACATATTTGGAAATTCAGTTGGCATCAACCAGAAAGACTTTCTCTAGTATGATATTCTTCTCAGAAATCAAAGATTTGCTGCCTCTGTTGAAATTTAGGCATATAATGAACTTGTTTTAATTGTCTTTGCATTATTAATATTTTCTTCTATGGCCTAGTTACAATTAGCCATTTATAATATACAGCATTGTGATTATTTTCTTGGGTACAATTCCTGCATATACATGTCTGACAGTACCAAAATGTTGAAATAAATATTGTTTATTTATAGGTTTTTAAATTGTCCCCCTTATAAATGGCTATTCTATAGTGGTTCTAAAATAGACTTTCTGAAATAATACTGTTATGTAGCAAGATATCCAGAAATTTATAGAATTCCTTCTTTAGTTCGGATAGCTCAAACTAACAATGCCAAGCCCAAATTAATTGCAAATTAATAAAGATTCAGTTACAGACAACTAAGGGATGAGTTGCTGGTGATGGAGGTGGCATGTTACAGTACAGCCAAATCAACAATGATTCTTCCCAACCTTCTCATTTCAGGAAATAGACAGCAAAGATATGAACATCACTAGTATTGATGGTTGACATAAACTTTCAATCCAAAGGCAGCAGCATCTGTCACTTGGAGCTGCCTGTCAAACAAATGCTCTGTTGAGCAGGCAATCAAAGCCACTGCTTAAGCATGAGACAGGGAAGATCAGTTGACTTCTGGTGTATTTTGCATACATTCAATCACTCATGTTTTTCATTCACTCATAGGCTTCATTCAATTCCCCTTATAGTCAGAGTTTAGCAAAGGAAAATTAAAAACAAAACAAAAACAAGCAAACAAATATGCAGGAACATTTTCACTGAATGAATTTATCATTAAATATAGTACAACATGCAGGTATGCATATTATCTACATAGAAACTATTCTAAATGCACACACTTAATCCTCATTTAATCTCAAGCACACACTTATAAGCCTTTTGGATGGTTTATCACCAAGTTTGGAGAAGCACCAGAATTGAAAAAATAACAGCCATATACCTTATATTCTCTACATCTCTACATCTGTTTGGTTTGCTTAAAAATAAACTCAAATACCTACATTTAACTCAGAACATTAGACTTTGGTCTATGAAAAAGTTTTACATGTGACTGCTTGCCTATTGGGTTATGTGCATCTCCTAGGCCAATTTTGATAAATTCTGGTTACAGTTTTTCATTCAAAAAGTCATTGCCAGAATCAATAAAATTAATGTTGGTAACAAACTTGTGAAAATTGAAAATACAAAAACATTGTTACTAATTGTACAGAATATTTTCCCCAAGTTAGAAAAACAAGTTCATGATTTAGTGACTCCCAGTATGAACCAGATTTGCTGCATATGCTACCCGTATTTTTATATATTTAAAACTATCAATAACAGATTTCAATTGTTTATTATGGTAGCAATTTTAAAAATGACTTCAAGCATCATGTCCATTGTGTTTGCTCAGGGGAGCCTTTTTCCCCCCTCCTGAGGTATTGTGGATATTTGTACTTAGAACCTTATAAATCTTTTGTCTGAGCTGAATTAGAAACTCCTGCTGTGGCAGAGCTTGATGAGGCAAGCTAAATTACATGATTTGCTTTTGTGCTCCAAAATACTTGCATTATCTTAAATGCCACAAGCCTGATGAAATATCAAATCACAGGATTCACCATTCTATAAAAGCAAAGCTGGCCCAAATAATTATTGCAGGAGGGCAAGATCCGTTATTTCTCTCTCTCTCTTTTTTTCCCCCCACACATTTTTCTCTTTTTTTAAAAGATGATTTTGTTTTTAAAAACTAAAAGCATACATTCTTAAGCAAACAGGTCAAACATTCTACTCAGAAAACATGTTACTTCTTTGTCTTGCCCCCAAAGAAACTGTTATTTAGAGACATAAAAACCTTCTTTGTCTTATTTTGCTATATTAGTCAGAAAAAAGAGTTGACTATATCCAGTTTATGGGGTTCAATATTGTGCTAGTTAGATATGCATAGATTTCCTCTGATTTCTTCTTAGTTTGTATAAGAAGATATTTACACTGAAAGAACATTTATTTGGATTCTTAATTTGTGAAATAAGTTAGAAGAGAACAAGGAAATCACCATGGTCATTAGAGATTTATCTATAAGAAGCAATCAGCATTTGGATGAAGACAAAAAAAAGTACAATTTGCCAATTGAAAAACCATATTATCCAGCCCATAACCTAATAGAGATTATAAAATATAGGGAGTCCTCAATTTACAACCGCTTGCTTAGTGCCCATTCAAAGTTACAATGGCACTGAAAAAAGTAACTTATGACCATTTTTCACACTTACAAACACTGCAGCATCCCCATGGTTATATGATTTACATATGCTTGACAACTGACTCACATTTATGATGGTTGTAGTATCCCGGGGTCATGTGATCCCCTTTTGCAATCTTCTGACAAGAAAAGTTAATGGGGAAGCCAGATTCACTTAACAACTGGGTTACTAACTGTAACAACTGCAGTGTTTCACTTAACAACCGTGGCAAGAAAGGTTGTAAAAGCAGTCAAAACTCACTTAACAAATATCACACTTAACATCAGAAATTTTGGGCTCAATTGTGGCCATAAGTTGAGGACTACTTATATAACCTAAATTAAAATAGGCTAATATAGATCTGGCTCTTGCCAGCTGGCCTAGGCCTCATTGGGAGTGCCCATTCTGGAAGGGGCTGTTGGAATAGGAAAGACCCCAACTCTCCCCTTGTACTTTGTATTCTCCTCCTCCCCAACTTTTAACAGTATTTATTACTGGGCTTTTTTTTTTTTGCTTTATTAGTTTAATGTGTAATTTAATGTATTACTTTAATGTAAGCCACCCAGAGTCATCTCTGGAGAAGATGGATGGCACATAAATTTAATAAATAAAGAAATAATAAATAAGTAAATAAATCCATTTGTAAAACTTTAAAAAAATAAGCAAAAATAATTATAGCTGCCACAAAATTAACATACCTGTGGCAAATATTTTGGGGCTAATGTTAACTTTAATTCATTTAATTTACGGTGTTCCTACAGCAGTTGGGCACAAAAGACCCTTCAAAATGTGTGTGTGGGGGAAATTGAGTGGACAAGATTTTCTGTCCAATTTCTTTTAGCAGAAGCAGAATTTCTCTAACAATATCTTAAGCAACAAAGTTTCCATTAGGGGCAACAATAGCATTGCTACTAAGAGAGCACAATGCATAAAAGCCAGAAAGGTTGCAGTCTGCTGGAGAGAGTACAGTGAAATACAAGATTTTCGCACACGCCCCACGCTTGCTACGTTCCACTCTTTGAAATGTTTTCTAATGCAAATTGCCCTTTCCTCAAATTGAATGACAACTGCTAAGGAAAAAAAATGCAGAAATTTGCTTGGTATTCTTTCATAGTTCATGGGAAAACAGTAATGGATTATATACCCAATGGAAAAGGACATCCATTTTCTATCTTATTCATGTACTTGTAGCCTAAGTACTTTTGGGACTAAAGCATCTATCTGTAGCTAATTGCTGCTATTGCTGCCTTGAGAAAAAGATAAGGAATGCTATAAATAAGACTTTTGAAGAAAATGTGGAATCTCCTGAAACACGTTGCAGGATGCTGAGAAAGATAGGTTCTATTCCTCCTTTTCCAGGCAAATCAACTACCCACGTGTTTGTATTATGTGCAGAAAATCAATCCTTCAAATTTCCTAGGAGAACTGGAAAACCTCTGGTAAACAGTTTCCAATCATTACCTATCTAGTATTGTACTGGGTAAGATGCCCCCACATTTGGCAAAATTAAAGCAAGAAGATTTGATTTTTATTTTCTTCAACTGCTCTGATGTGACATTAAGGATGCTGCACTCGTTATACAACGGTGATGATAAAAGGTGCCGAAGAGTGACATGTCCTGTAGAGATGTGGTATTATGCTCATGAGACATGGTTAACGTAACACATTTATATATCCAGAAATCTCCACTACAATAACCCAGGAACCAGGTTAGTGGTGATATTTTGCCTCACCAAACACCAAACCTTCCCCAGGTTCTCTCTAACTGAAATGTCAAAGCAAGGTAGTGTCTCTTTTTTGAAAACCTTACAGAGAAGCTATCTGTGTAGACTTATTCCTATGCGCTTGTTTTCACAGTTTTGGCTTTATGATTTAATTAATAAATTCAATATCCTCTTAGTGATTTTAAGGTTAGTTTGGGATCTTTTGGGGAAGAAAATAATACAGGAAAACTACAGGCAAATAAATAATATTTTAAATAGTATAGAGAAAGGAGGATATATTGAAGTATGGTACATCTTAAGTCCCTAGAGAATAACAAGAGTCATTAGATCATAATTTTTGATTACTTACATATTACTTCAGACATGGACAGAAATTTGATTTATAAACTGAAATAATAAATGACAAAATGGTGTTCTGCAGTATGATTTGAGACAAATTTGGCCAGAATGCTTTGTTATTTTTCTCCCACTGCTATTCCAAATATAAAGTTAACCAGTTAAGATATATTTTAATGCTGCTTATTAATTCTGAGAAGAATCATAATTGTAACAAATAAAAATAGGGCTAAGTAATGGATTGAGGTTTATATATTTGTAGATAAGCCCAAGTCTTTCAAGTAGTACAACCATTACTTCTAATAGTAGAAATTGAGAAAAAGAATACTTAAAAATAACCTCAAACCTCTTGTTTGCCTGTGAATCTTGTTTCCAAATACTTTAACTCACTGAATAAAGTCTGTGATGTTTTAATTGCATGTGCCATCTTGTGAAATTTATAGATTTTAATCACAACCCTGTGAGTGTAAAATTGGTCATATAATTATGAATAAACTAGCCTTAATCTCCATCAAATACACATAACAATTATTTACTGAGAACTTGATTAAAATGGGATTAAATTTTAAAAGGATTCTGCATAAGGTAAATTAATTGATTTCAAACATTTTTTAAAATAATTACACCCACACCTTTGAATGAAGCTTTAATAAAAAGCTAACATCTGGAGAACCTTTTTTTAAATTAGGAAACTTATTTGGTAAAGATATTTTAGAAAAACCATTCCCTTTAAACACATGTGTGCAAATTGTGTGTGCATATCTATGCATGTATATGTATAAAATTCAGTAAGTTATGAAACAACTTAGTGATGTCTTATAAGATAAGAAAAATAAATATTACATATTTGACAGTGAAGAACTTTCTTCCTGGTCATACAGGAATTTTACTGATTGATATTTTATTTTTAATCAGAAAATAAATAGACACTCTGTAGAATTGATTAGGGATTCTATTGGGTCTGATTTATTTCCCATGATTATAATCCAGACATATCAGTGGCTCACATGGTTGGGATGCTGGGATGGAGGTTAGCAAGCCTGTGTTTGAGACCTGAGTACTGCTGCATGGTGGGGTGAGCTCCTGTCATTCGGTCCAGCTCCTGGGGACATGAAAGGAGCCCCCATGGTGTCTCCCGGGCAACGGTGATGTCACTGGCTAAGCCCTTCAACCTGGAAGTGCCTTACAACAGTGCCTCCAATACAAACAGGGTGATCATAATTCTGAACATATTATGATAGATGTCAATAAATATTTTAAAAATTAATCAACTCCCATATTAATTTAGTCGTAGCATTTATATCTAAAATGTTTCATCTAGTTGGTCATTTTTCCTCAGACTTCCTTAGAGTTTTTCTTCCTGTAAGACTGCAGTGGTTGACCATAAAAACATAATGTACCACAAATAGAGAAATCAGTATGCTTTAAGGCAAGAAGAAAAACCTAATAAACAATTCTTTACATCCAAAAAATGCTTTCTCTTAAAAGTGTAATAACATCAGTGTTTTCACAACAGATAATTGCAAACAGCCATAGAATTATGGAGAATTTGTGGTCTAGGATATCCTACTGTACAAACATTTAAGAGGTTTTTAACTCGGAGGAAGATTTGTAAACATGTTATCACAGCAGTTGCCTGGAGCAAGGAATAAGGAGAACTTTCAAGTGTTGGGTTGCAAAAACTCTAATTCAGCACTGATGGGTTATCACAGAAAGTGAAGACTAATGGAGAAGTAAAAATTCTGCTATAAGAAGTTGGAAGATTTCTGTCACCTCATTTCCGAAGCAATATCATTAACTTTAGAAAGAGCTG